>NW_015552759.1:112553-117646 GCF_001515605.1 Sinocyclocheilus anshuiensis | reverse complement strand
GTGGTTGTACATACACACATATGTAGTTGTTTTTTTGGTGTTTGGCTTAGTGTTATGTTAGAATCATTATTATACTCATACTTTTTGTTCTTTAATATTTTGAATTGTTTTTAGCTTTATTTTTTGTTTTTCATTTAAATGTTAAGTTTTGAAATTTTGTATGCATTTGTCATTTTTATTTAATCTCTTTATTTTTAAAATGTGTATAGGTATAGTATTTATAAAGTTGTAGTTTTGGATCTGTTTTTAGTTGTTTTAATACTACAATTGATTGCTTCTGGTGTCCTCATTTGTAAGTCGCTTTGGATAAAAGCGTCTGATAAATGACTAAATAAAATAAAATAAATATTTGCATGCTATCTGAATCAGACTAAATGTGTGTCCCTTTCACAAAATCCCTTGCTTTGTCTGTTTCCTCTTTCTGTCCTTTACTGTCTGCCTCTGGTTTTCTCTCTCTGTCCCATTATATCTTGTTCCTCTCTCTTTCACTGTGACCATGTTCACACTGCAGCTTAAAATGGTTGTCACTTCTCTTTTGAGTGCTTAATCTGGTTCTGTTCAAGCAGAGTTCAGTTATTTATGGAATTGACACTGCTTTCTACAACTGATTTTACTCCTGAAAATTTACCCTCTTTCCTTCGACAAAAAGCCAATAGGATTTTTCTACTGGCTTTTGGACTTTTACAGTAAATAAGCTCTGTGACCAATGAAAATTTGATTCTTAAACATTTTGTTCATCAATCTTCACAAATTATCACTACTTTTATGATTTTTGAAGCCTAAATACAATCAGCAGAAGTAAAAATCTAAAGTTGGTAGTAAAAGCTAAAATATTTTAATGTTACCACCGCTAAGCTTCCAAGTTTGAATTAGACTACTTTGCAAGAGCACGAATTTAAACATGACAATGCAGTAATGAGTAGATAAGTTTTCTTGTTCGGCATGATTGCGTTTAATGTACCTACAACAGACAACCTATGTAGTCCGGACTGTCCCATTTAGCTGCTTGTTAGCAACCACCTTTTTAAAGTCACGTAAAAGCTTAAAAAATCACGAGTGGGGTATTACTGATGTTTTTTATGTTGTAGAATAAACCTTTACGGTATTTTTATTTACCACAGACCTTATTTCAGACATTTAACCAAAGACCCATTGATTTCGGGGACGCTCTTGATTAAAAATGCACGGGCTGCTCCCCTGACTCTCTTCTGCTGTTTACAGGCCTAGGGCAGTCTCAGAGACAGGTGTGATTTCTCATGGCACCCATCTCTGTGATATCTGTCAGGTAGTTGGGACGTATGTGTGGTGATCCAAACAAATATCGCTTACAGCACCTTTAATTATCATCAAAGCTCAACTAGTTTGAAATATCACCCAAGAGCGAAACACAATGTCGTTTGTATAGACATGGATGAGAAGGGCATCAGAGCATTGCAGTAGCAAAACATCTTTGTTACACTTTAAGTACATAAACTGTGAGCAAGAAAAAATGCTAAATGTTTCTATATCAACCTTCAGGGCTTCTTGAGTGACTCTAATACGCCGTACAAACATATAATGATAATTGAAAGGGGTTCAACACATGTAAGAATGATTTGAATTATGTTATTGAAATGAAAGCTTTACATAGCAATTTACATAACAACTGTTTTGGAGGCTTTCCTCATTGAAACATTTTAATTAAAACTACAAAACTTGTTCAGGCAAAACCAGTGAGTGATTCTCTATTTTTCTTTAATTGTTTGAGTAACATTAAAGTGATAGTTCACCCCAAAAATGTAAATTCTGTCATCATTATTGTACATCAGTAGTGTGTCTTTTTATTCTTATGTCCTTAACTTATGTCAGAGGTTGCTGAGAGGATTCACAGAGTAAGAATTTCATGTGTAACAGACTGTTTCCTGTACATATGACAATAAACTCTTGAATCTTGAACACCCTCGTGTCGTTCTAAACCTGTATGACCAGTGTTGGGGGTAACGCATTACAAGTAACACGAGTTATGTAATCAGATCACTTTTTTCAAGTAACTACTAAAGCATTATTTTTTTAATTTACAAGACAATATCGGAGTTATTTTTTTCAAATAAGTAATGCCAGTTACTATGTTTCCCATTTATTGACTGACAGCTCTCCTGTCCTTATGTTGAGAGAAATCGTGAGAAAGTGCAGAGAACACCTGTGTAAACCTGTGCGCTGTGTAATCGTGCATGGTTACTGAAGTTATAGACTATGTGTGAAAATGTGTTTACTCATCTCACATTTGCAAAACACCTATTCAGTATTCCTCAAAACTAATAAAAAAAGTGAAATGCAAATTCAGAATATGACACAAACCTGGAATAATTAAACGTTAAATAACACAAATATGCTTTATGTATTTAATCCCATTTTATTAAACAATGTCTTTGCTGCTGACCTTCGCTGATTTTCGCTGACTTTAGATAAACATAGCATTGTGTTTTTATTATTAATTTATTTATTTATTGCTTGCTTGCTGAAGAGTGTTGAACTTTCTTCTCCTGTGTCCTATTCTTCATGCAATCCAGAATGGCAGCACAGCTGAAAGGTTTGTTTGAGCTACGCCCTCTACTGTACGGACGTGAATTTACATTTCCTTCAGCAGGAGGCTTAATCATTTAACTTTTGGTGTGAAAGGGCTTTTATATTTGCCAAAAACAGAACTTTAAGCCCAGCCCAGATGAGAAAAAGTAACACATTACTTTCCAAAAAAATTAACTAAGTAACGCGATTAGTTACGTTTTTAGGGAGTACCAAGATATTGTAATGCATTACTTTTAAAAGTTACTTTCCCTAACACTGGCACGTTCTGTATAAGTTCTCTTTAACAATGTAATGCCGTTTTAAAAACTAATTTAAATATCAAGCGCATCACGCTCTTTATTTTCTCATTAATCCATGTTTCTTTATCACTCTAAGGTGTTAATAACTTTTAGCAGTCCTTCCCACTGAAAGCTGTGCGGATATATTTACATACACAATATAAACGATATATACGATTATACCTCCCAGATCTGTTCAAATATAACATAGTATATCAAGGTTTTCAATTTCCTGCTCTGAGCTCCTTTCAGTCACAAATTTGCTATATCAACCATCATAGGATGGGGAGTGTCTCCTATATTTAGAGCTCCAGGCTAAACTAAAACATTAAGAAGCCTATTGACTTTTTAGTTAACAAAATTATGGAATCTTGATCAAGATGGACGTTCAGTTCAATTAAATTCAAGTTTATTTGTATAGAGCTTTTTGAAATACATATTGTTTCAAAGCAGCTGCAGAAAATGCTTCAGATGTGGTTCTTTTTTTTTCTTTTTCTTTTGCTTGTTTATAAGTCAAATATTATGTTAATTATGGGTCCAACATGTCATTCATCCAAAGTTTTACACTCAGAGTTTCTCATACAATCAATTAATTTCGAATCGGACATAAGCAAAAAAGTTTCTCAATTCAGAGATGAAGTCAACTGCAAATTTAGCTAGATTGTACGTACGTACGTTCTTATTTATTTATTTATTCATTCTTTGAGTGTGCAACCATGGTAGTTTCAGTCAGGAGCTCAGTATATTCTGTACACACATAGGACAGTTATTTAAGAGATTCACTCCCACATTTAAATGTAGTTGTCACCCCCAAAACTTGATGATGTATATGAGTGAAAGTAGTCTGTGTCTCTTTGCTGCTCTTCCTGTGAGCCCAAACTCACTCACTCTCTCGCTCTGTGTGTGTGTGTGTGTGTGTGTGTGTGTGTGTGTGTGAGATTGAGAGAGAGAAAGTCAGATTCTATCTGCATCAGTCTGGGCATGTTAACATAAAACAGCACATCTCTAACTCAAATGAAAGAGGGGAACCCTCCATCCCTCCTTCAGACAGACGAGTGGGGTACAGATAAAGGCAAAGGACAGATGAAAGAGTTCAGCTGACAGAAGGGATCAGAGAGGACGAGAAACGGTGGAAGGAGAAGAATGGGGCGGGGGGTTGCGGGGGCCATTAAAAGGAAGGACCGACGGATTGAGGTATTTTGTGGAAGAGTTTCTGTGCAGGTGAGAGAGAAACAGAGACACAAGACTAGAGAAAAAAAATCTCTCTAGTGAAAGAAATCATCGCAAAAATGTAGAGAATTCCCAAGGTGGCAGGCAGAAATATAGGAGCTATTCTGTGAAATAAAGATGAGTAATTTAAAGAAGGAGAAAAGAGGATAGATAAATAGATTCATTCAGGATAATAGAAGAGCCTCTTAGGTAAACAGGCCCCATTTCTGTGGTAACTTTGAGACATCACTGCAAACGCTCTGCTCATTTGTAGTTTCAAATGTGATGAACATTAGTTCATATTGAGTGATTATTATAAAACACACAATTAGACACTAATCACTCAGAAACACACACACACACACAAGTAGCCAGCCAAAACCTGCATTTAACTGCCAGTACTCCTGTATTAAGTCTGTAACCACAGTAACCCGAGCAGATGTTTGGCCACATCTGTGCTGTGTTTGCTGTTTATGTGTTTGTGTTGTTCTGCGCCATTGCAGGTGAAACTGATCTCTGTCCAAATGGAAGGCAAAATACACATTTACACATGGCAGGGCGTGCCACACAGACACACACTATCACACACATGCTGGCTCACAGATCAGTGGAGCATGTCCAGCGTGGCCCTCATTATGACAGGTGTTTCAGAGTCGCTGGAGTGCAGCCACTTGAGTGGGACACGGTAACTTTTCTGCATTTCCTCTCTCTCTTTATTTCTGTCTAAAAATCTGACTGTAAAAGGCTGTAACAGCTGTTAGCAGAGAGCAGCCACGTGGTGTGTGTTTGGTTTTGTACGAGAGACAGAAAGTAACACAGTGGCTACATCCAAGTTGGCACTACTTATATTATGCGTTAAAAGTCAGGGGTGCCACTTCCCCTGATATTAAAATGTGTACTACTTCTGTTGGCTCACATCAAAAGCACATTCCACAAGGAAACACTGACTGACTGACTGACTGACTGACTGACTGACTGACACACACACACACACACACACACACACACACACACACACACACACACACACACACACACACA
>NW_015552759.1:98531-112443 GCF_001515605.1 Sinocyclocheilus anshuiensis | reverse complement strand
CACACACACACACATACACACACACACACACACACACAGACACACTCACACACATTCTATCTCTCTCACACACACACACTCACTCACACGCGCTCACACACACACACACACACAGACACAGGCACAAGAATAGTACTCAATTCTTTCTAATTACAATTTATTCCTAATTTTTAAAAACTAAATTTCCCAGAATTTCACCATCAAGAACTTACACATACAATATAATGTGTGCACCATTTCTAATCTTATAAGAGAAGATTCATCGACACCAGGCATGTTAGAGAACAAAGAAACAGAAACCAAATAGAAATGTTTGATTCAAGTAGAAATCTTTCAGAGGAGGGTCATTCTGAGTCAACTCAACCAGAGGTCCTCGGCTCAAATTTGTTGTTTTGCTTATATATATATTTTTTTTTTCTGAAGAAAGATAAACATGTATAGTGAGGAAAGCCAAAATATTAAATGTCATGGATGAATATGTACTGCGTAATCCACTATTTTTTAGGGGGGGGCAAAAGTGGCAATGTTCACCTGAGATTCAGAGCCAAATTACAGGAGGTTAAAAATGAGTTCCGAAAGATGGCAGCATCCTAATAACCGCAGAAGCACTCATATGCATGCATTACTGAGTGAGATGCAGCAGAAGCGTGTCTCAATAGCTCACCTGCATCTGTCTCCATACGCACACACTCCTCTCTGGTAATATTTACAGATAGTTGAAGGCTTGCTCGTGGCCAGATCATGAGAGAACATGCACCTGCTGCCCTCCCGACAGACCCCGTGGAGGAAATACCTGCAGACAGAGAGGATCACAAACACACCTGATCTGAGACAGAAGTGATCATTTACTGTAAATATGACACATGGGTGACTGTAAGCGCTGAGATCCTGAACTGCCTCTGAAGGAGAAGAGAGATGTTTTCCTGCCGAAATATCAGTGTTTATCAACTGTATATGAAGAATAAAGGTGTAAATGTCCAAGGTTTGCTGTGACAGTCGCACATGCGACAATCTAGCTGCAGCGTTTTCTCTCATATCAAAGTCATGCTGTTATCAATGATCTTATGCAATACAGCGAGGCGCTCGCGGCTATGTAATGACGGTTTGTGCTTCTCTTTACCTGCAGGTCACTTGTTTCGTTGACATGTTTCATCCGGCTGCGAATGTGATGTTTTTCTGTGAAATGTTACCGTCTCCACGGTTTTGTGCAACCTAAAAATATCGCCGGCATTGCTTCCGCCGAGTGACGCCAAGAGCGACTCGTTTCCGCGAATCGGTTCTTTCGAACGGTTCGTTTCATTACTCTGGTTCAGAACCGATTCGTT
This sequence comes from Sinocyclocheilus anshuiensis, assembly GCF_001515605.1. Classification (NCBI taxonomy): domain Eukaryota; kingdom Metazoa; phylum Chordata; class Actinopteri; order Cypriniformes; family Cyprinidae; genus Sinocyclocheilus; species Sinocyclocheilus anshuiensis. The sequence continues at coordinate 111,118 of NW_015552759.1, read as the reverse complement.
TACGCGGCTCCACTGATTCACTACTCAAAAGAATGATTCGTATATCGCTTCTTCCGCCTCAGTGATGAACACAGATGAACTGCTTGCTTTCACTACAAACGCGTATTGTGAACAGAGTAGGAAATTAATGAAGACCACTCCTAAACCAGACAGCTGACCTGGAAGAAAGGGCCCTGTTTTTCTTGTGTAACATTGGCTCTGCTCTTTTAATGCTCTAAATCCCAAGCATAAGGCTGTTTGTTCTAACTCACTGTTAAATCCAATCGTCAAATGTCGTGTTTTGTCATTTCAAATGTTACTTGCAAAATGTTAATACAATAAAAATAAAATGAGGAATACAGGGAGGAACAGGAGGGAAGAAATAGCAATATCGAGGCTAATGTTTGGACACACTGGACTAAATGAAGCACTGCTCGAGTTGTTCAACATAACACAGATAGAGACAGCAGAACATGTTATAATACATGGTCAGAAATATGAAACAGAAAGACGACATGTGATCCAAAAACTAGGAGAGATGAAAATACGATTTAATAGATATTTTGCGAAAAGAGTCAAAAGATATGTTATAATTTATTATTTCAATATCTTAGAGAAACTCATTTAAGTGGGAGGATATAAAAGTGAGTGTGTGTGTGTTTTTAAGCAATTCTGGACTTCTGGACGCTCCTGTTGCTCTTCCCTGTCCCTTCAGAAGTGGACACACAGTCCCAAGTGCTTTTCTGATAGCATCTGCTCGTGGACCATCACATCTCGGGTCAGCTAATGCTAGAGGGTTTTATTTCTTTTAAACATTAATTCAGCGAGGACGCATTCAATTGACCAAAAAGGCATTTATAATGTGACAAATGATTTCTATTTCAGTAAACACTGCTCTTTTAAACTTTCTATTCATCTGTGAATCCTGAAAAATAAAATGCATATATTTACGGTAGAAAATTTACAAAATATCTTCATGAAACATGATCTTTACTTAATATCCTAATGATTTTTGGCATAAAAGAAAAATACAATGTATTGTTGGCTATTGCTCTAACACTATTACTATCATGTTATGTATTTATTCTGCAGGGAATGGCATGACACAGAGATTCATGTAGGGCTGTCACCTGTAATTACTGTACCGTCTGTTGTTTTGCTGTGTTTCAGCAGTGCTTGTGTTTGTAGGTCTGGTCTATAACTACACCCTGTCAGGGGTCCGGCGCGACGAGCGCGGCTGGGAGCGGCTGTGTCTGCATGCAGCTCTGCCCTGCGTGGACACAGGAGCTCAGGGAATCATGGTACTGGACCCATGACCATGGGACCTATGCAACACAGTCACATGTTGACGTGCTCTGCATTGATCCCATCCTAAGTGCACACACACACCGTGAACACACACCCGGAGCAGTGGGCAGCCATTTATGCCCGGGGAGCAGTTGGGGGTTCGGTGCCTTGCTCAAGGGCACCTCAGTCGTGGTATTGAAGGTGGGAGAGAGCACTGTACATTCACTCCCCCCACCTACAATCCCTGCCGGTACGAGACTCGAACCCACAACCGACTCTCTAACCATTAGGCCACGACTTCCTCACGACTTTCAGATGTTGTGCACTTTACAAGATCATCAGCACACACTCCTGGGGAAAACATGGGCCAAGCCAAAAGTGGCTAGATATAGCTTTTAATGGTGCTGAGTTGCGTGTTTTATCCACTGGTTGGGAGGCTAGACGTGATCATGTTTGTTCACCGGCAGGTTAGCTGAGGAGAGCGAGTTTGGATCGTGCTGTTATGGTTTCGCTCTGACCTTCATAAACCACATGCGCTCGCTGGATGGGAAAGTGTCTCTGAGCCGAGACCAGTTCACAGGATCTCACCTTCTGCCCAAAATGAAGACCGTGTCGCTCTACATCAACATCTATCATGCAATATTACAACATGGATCCAGGAGTAAATCGTACACATTTTCAGTGCTCAAAAACCAAATGTGGGTCACTTTTCATTCAGCTGATACTTCTAGCAATGTCTGAAGAATAAACAATGCTGATGTTGAAACTAGAAATGTATCTTGTTTTCCTCTATCAAAACACTTGCATTGAACATGCCTGTCCGAGTGCCATAAATATTCTGACTCCAAACTTTGTGTGCATAACTCAAGAAGTATTTAAGATATCTAAATATGATTTTGGATTCTAGTTCTTAATAACATTTTCTTTTGGAATCTTCATTTTCAAGGCCCTGCATCATTCAGTCCCAGAGATAAGGGGATCTCAGTGAGGCTCCGTGTCCAGATTGTTGAATTTTGCTCATTTTCAGTGGTCGAAAAGCTAATTTTGGTCACTCTGTATACAGCTGCTGCTTATTGTGTATTTAAAGCAGAATGTCTGAAGAATAAACAATGTTGAAAGCAGAATTGTAGCTTGTTTCCCTCTATCAAAACTATTACATTGAATGGTCACTCTGTATACAGCTGCTGCTTATTGTGTATTTAAAGCAGAATGTCTGAAGAATAAACAATGTTGAAAGCAGAATTGTAGCTTGTTTCCCTCTATCAAAACAATTACATTGAACATACCTGTCTGAGTGCTAAACATGCACTGAAGTGGTCAAGCTGAGGCCATTAACTTGCTCTCAGTTGTCTATTCATAAGATTCTGAATTTGGATCAGTTTCAGCAATATTTGGAAGAATGGATTTTGTTCATTTTAACTTTTTCTGAAGCTACCAAGAGTTCAAATATGCAGCATCATAATGACATGTTAGAAACAAATCCCAGTGCAGTTGATCACACATTATATTCACATCAGTAAACCAAGATTTGGCCAAGATTTTAACCAAGATTTAACATGTGAAGCATAGTCATAGATTAAGTAATATCCACTGGGGGGCATATTTTTGTCAGAATGACTGATATTAGCTCAAACTTTGAAATATTTAAGGTCTCTCACACTTGAAATAATTATCACTGGTTCATTCTAAACTCTGAGTAAATGGGATCCTGGGTAATTTTATTGTATGTTTCACACTGCTCATACTTGGATTAATGAATAATCCTGGTTATTTATAATCTGATGTGTCGCACTGCACATTCCTAAACCCTGGGTTACTGTTATTATTTGCATATTTGCAGTGTCACTCATAACTAGATAAACAAATTTGCATGGGCAGGATTCAATCATTTGGACATGGAGCTGCATCGAGATCCCAATATCTCAGGGACTGAATTATACAGGGCCTTAAAATGTAATTTTATTAAGAATCAGAATCTAAAATCATATTAAGGTATCTTTAATACTTCTTGAGTCACAGGCACACAGACTTCAGAAAAAGAACATTTTAGCACTCAGACATGTATGTTCTATGCAATTATATACAGTATGTTCAAAAAACATATATTTCTACTCTCAACATTATTTATTCTTCAGAGATTGTTCTTTAAATATAATAAGTGTCATCTTAATTATCTCTGTAACTGAACCATACAGGGCCTTAAAAATGAAGATGCCAAAAGGAAAGTTTGTTAAAATACAAAATCTGAAGGGGCTCTAAGATTTCTTAAATACTTCAGGCCTGCAGACTTTGGAGAAAAAACTTGAGAAGTGCTTTAAATGGTCTCCATTGACACATAATGCAACACAGATTGCTAAAGTCAGCAGATTTCACGAACAGAGCGGCCAATCTCTGTGTATATATAACCCTGTGATGCTGCACTCTTTCTGTAAGCTGGCTCTGAATCTCAGGTGAGAATGAGCAGTTTGACCCTCCTCTACTAAACAGTGGATTACTCAGAAAATCTATAACATTTAATATTTTGGCTTTCCTCACTATACATGGTTATCTTTCTTCAGGAAAGATATTGATAAAATCTCAAATTTGAGGGTTGAGTTGACACAGAATGACCCTATATAGAAGTGAAGTATATACACTAGAACCCTTTCAAAAGAGACTAATATGTGCCTTTAAAAGAATCGTTCACCCAACACTGACAATTTGCTGTGCATTTACTCACCTTCAGCCCATTCAAGATGTGGATGACTTTTTTCTTCAGTGGTACAGTAAAGAAGATTTTCAGCTGAAATCGTGGTGCTTGGTGATTCATAAAATGCGAGTCAATGGCTGCCATCACTTTGAGAGTCAAAAAAGCACATACAGACAACACAAACTTTATCGGTTACTCGAGTCAGTTTGTAAATACAGGTTTTAAACACAGACTTGTTGTTGAGTTGCAGTGACACACTGATATCAAGTCAGAGAAACATATTTGCATAGTTTACACTTTCAGCTTATTACAACACAACACAAATTTGATTTCTATAGCACATTTAAAACAAGTGCCATTCCAGCATCATTACACACAGTCACACAAACCAAATTAAACATTAACATTTCAAACCTGATCACTCTAATCAATTCTAGAAGCTCTACTAAAAAGGTACGATTTGAATCTAGACTTAAAAGCATCCACAGATGGGGAAGACTTCATATGCACTGGAAGAGGCTTCCATAATCCCTGAGAAAGCCCTATCACCTTTTGATTTTAATCTGGTTTTAGGAACATGAAGAATCATCTGACTCGAAGATCTCACGTTTCTTGTATTTTGACTCATATTTTGGGGCAATGCCATGCAACGCTTTAAAAACCATCAAGAAAACCTTCAATTCAAATCTACATTTTACAGGCAACCAGTGTAAAGAAACCAAGACTGGGGTGATTCTCTCTCGTCTGGCAGCAGCATTTTGTACTAATTGAAGACGAGATAATTGACTCAGCAATGTTGAATGTATGTTGTTTCAGGGTTGGCATCATCTGGCAGGACAACCAGCTAGCAGTGCATTACAATAGTCCAGTCTAGAGGTCATGAATGCATGAACTAGCTTTTCTGCATCAGAAACAGGTATCATGTTTCGTAACTTGGCAATGTTTCTAAGATGGAAGAATGCTGTTTTTGAATCAGAGCAGAAAGTCTTAAATTCATGTAGCTGCTGCATTAATGTTGACTGGTTTTCTGAGAAACTGAACAAAATCAGGTGAGTTTACAAGAACAAATATTTGCACTGGAAAGCAGGACACAAATATGTCATATAGGAAGAACATTGCTTTCTTGCAGTGTGATCAGAGGGTACAGTAAAAGATATTTCCATAATCTACTTCAGTTTTTTAAATAAAACGGTAATGCAGATTGGTTGGAAGTTGTATTTTCAAACTGTTGCTACTTCAACTCATTTTACATATTAACATATCGTGTTTCCTTTAACCAGGTCTATAAATTAGGGTTAGGGTTAGAAAAAAGTGATAAAAGGGTAACTTTTTAGAAAATGTAACTTTTAGCGTTAGAAAAAGTTACAAAACATCCCACTGGCTCCGACTCTCTGATTCGACTCTAGGGTGTGCTTTACTGGAGAATGATGGGATAGGATTGTATTGATGAGAGGGAGCGGTAGTTTCGGTAAGCTGTTGTTGAAGGAGGCTGAGTTAACAGAAGCTTCAGCTGTGTTGTTTGGATTGGCTCAGGCCAGTGAAATCACTCAACTACTGTATATCCAGCTGTAACCCTGACAGACACAAACCACAGTGATGGAGGGCTGTTTGTGCAGTAATAGCCAGTATGTCGACAGAAGGGATTTCTGATGTAATCCGTCACACAGAGAGCTTGATCCTTCAGGTTGGAGCTGGAGAGTCACTCACTTCTTCATAACTCATGCTAAAAGGGTTTATTCTGCCCCACTGCGCCCGACATAGGAGAGAGCAAATTACTAAGAGTTACGCTTATTAAAAACCTTTTGTTTAATACAGGAGTGTCTTCTAAGACAGCTGAAGAACAAGCTCTTCTATAAGCATTTGTCTAATTCAGAAACATGTGCATACAGGCACTTTCCAAACACTTTGTGACCAGCGTATTTCCATTGCTTTTCCAGTTGTTAATGATGATACTGGATAGTTTTGGATTAGGATTTTTAAGTCATTTCACAGAGACTGTACTCTCAAAGAGCTATTTCTAGCCAATGAAGATCTTGAGATCACTACACAATGTATATATTCACAATAAAACATATAGTGGGGGAACCTGCAGTCTTTAATACACTATTAACATGCAGTCGAGCTGCGCTTGACACGGCGGAGAGGAAAATGACTGGTGCATAAGGGGATCAGAAAAATACTGATACAATAGAAAATGTTCAGAATTTAGATTTCAAATCACTTGACTTGGTGGTTTTAACACAACTTTAAGCATTAGCAAGAAACAGCGCTCTAATGGGAGCAACATATGGACACACGTGTAAGTGACACCACAATTATTTGCATTGAAGCCTCTTTTTCCTGACAAAACGTTTTTCCAAACTACTTTCAGCATCATGTTCAGGGCTCAAGGACACATCATCCATCGACTGGTCAGCAGAGCTTTTGGCCCCAGACTTCTGGCTCTCGATGTCAAACTGCACAGGTTTGGTGCGTGTGTCTAACACATGGCATGCATCAGAAGAGCCGAGGCGCTCCTGGAGTCTGGAGTTAAATCAACGCCACTGATCGTGAAGCATCTGCACACACCACCAGTCACAGCTTCTGAACAGTAGGATTGTTAATGTCTCAGAAGCTCACCAAGCCTGCATTTATTTGATCCAAACTACAGCAAAAGCAGTAATATTGTGAAATATATTTACTATTTAATATAACTGTTTTCTATGTGAATATCTGTTAAACTGTAATGTATTTCTGTGATGCGCAGCTGTATTTTCAGCATCATTACTCCAGTCTTCAGTGTCACATGATCTTCAGAAATCATGCTAATATACTGATTTGCTGCTCAAGAAACATATTATTATTATGATGTTGAAAACAGCTGAGTGGAATTTTTTTCAGGTTTCTTTGATGAATAGAAAGTTTAGAAGAACAGCATTTATTTGAAATAGAAATCGTTTGTAGCATTATGTCTTTGTCATAACTTTTGATCAATTTAAAGCATCCTTGCTAAATAAAAGTATTAATTTCCATAATGTCTTCTTCAAACACACACAGCTCTTCGCAGTCCGCTTCCGTTTCGCGCTTCTGGCGCGGACTCCTGCAGGAACACGTGCGCCGCGGTGTCGCAGCAAACCTCGTCCGAGGCGCTTCTGAAAACACCATCGATAGTTCCGTCTTCTGCTGAAAACTCGAACATTCAGTAGGAATGTAAATAATACCAAACAATCAAATTAAAAAGCGATACTTATCATAAACACACAGATAAATGCTACGAATGTATGTCCACACGTTTATTCAAATGATAGCAGTTGTAATTTGTTTTAAGGGCCAGTAGAGAGCAATGTTTCCTAAATAAACCGCTGTTGTGAGAAACGAGTTTACTGTTGAATACGTGTTCATACATATTTACAATTAAGGTATTTAACAGACAGCCTTATCCATATATAAATATATGTATTTAAAATGTATGTACGTATGTATTTGATGTATTACGTATCGTTAGATCGCCACTCAACTCAAGAATATACCAAAACTAGCCTAGAATTACGCAGTTCCGTAGTATTCGGAGTATCTCTGAGTAACAACGGGTTATGAACAGCAATCATTCCGTTCATGGTATGTTAAAGTAAAATGGTATTGCTATCTGATGCCATGATATCTCCACAGTAAGATTTTTTGTCATCTGTGTCAATGTTTTTTTTTTTTTTAAGAAGTCTCTCCAGGGCTGCATTTATTTGATCCAAAGTACAGGAAAATTGTGAAATATATTTACTATTTAAAGTAACTGTTTTCTGTGTGAATACGTGTTAAACTGTAATGTATTTCTGTGATGCGCAGCTGTATTTTCAGCATCATTACTCCAGCCTTCAGTGTCTCATGATCTTCAGAAATCATTCTAATATGCTGATTTGCTGCTCGAGAAACATATATTATTATTATTATTATTATGTTGAAAACAGCTGAGTATAATTTTTTTCAGGATTCTTTGATGAATAAAAAGATTCAAAGATCAGCTTTTATCAGAAATAAAAAGCTTTTGCAACATTATACAACGTACCATTCAAAAGCTTGGAGTCTGTATCATTTGTGTGTGTGTCTGTCTGTGTGTGTGTGTGTGTGAGTGTGTGTGTGTGAGTCTGTGTGAGTGTGTGAGTGAGTGTGTGTGTGTGAGTGAGTGTGTGTGTGTGCGAGAGAGTGTGTGGGGGGGGTTATAGAAATTAATACTTTTATTTAATACTTTTATTTTTATTCATTTTAAATTTAATTAAAAGTGATGATAAATACATTTATAATGACTGAAGACTGGAGTAATGATGCTGAAAATACAGCTGCGCATCACAGAAATACATTACAGTTTAACAGATATTCACATAGAAAACAGCTGTTTTAAATAGTAAATATATTTCACAATATTACTGCTTTTCTACTTTGGATCAAATAAATTAAGTCTTGGTGAGCAGAAGAAATCTTACTGTTCAATCACTCTTGACTGCGGTGTGTGTGGCAGACAGAATGAAGCGTGTGTGTGTTTCGGGGGATTCACCCTCAGTGCTGTCATGCGTGTTCTGGCGCACACACCTCACACGGGACTGAAGCACTGACACAAGAGCTTGACAGGCTTCTCTGAGAGAATGAGAGACCTTTGAGTGACAGAGCCGTGTTTCTGAGCGCTGGACGTGGACATCTTCTGCTAAAGGCCCAGGTGCTCAGTGAGGGCCTCAGACTCATTATAGACTCACAAAGCCTTCGCCAGAAAGGACATGTAAGTCAATCTGTTTTGGTAACATCAAGGGACACATTTGTCTAACTCTAACTGCTCTTAAACATACTTTCCCTGCTTGATTTGGTTGGTTTTAGCAAGAATGTGTTTTCTGTGTTCATGAACTTTGTAAATGTTGTGGTGCGAATCAGAAATACTGAGATAAGAGGAAGCTAGGGCTAGTGCTCGTGTTAAGATGTCCTTTACCTAGGATTTCTGCTGAAGTGTTTTAGCATCAGAGCTGCTCATAACTGATTACAAGGGATCTGGATTATGTAATCAGATTCCAAAAATCAAGTACTCGTAATTACATTAAAATACATTTTAAAATACTCGTAATCAGACTGCAGTTACTTTCTTAGAGATTACATTATTACACATTACTACCGTAATTGTATTAACTGATATAATGTTAATATACCAACCTAATGAAGTACTGAAATCTGTCTTGTAGCTTTGTAATACACTGATAACCACCAAATGCAGGAGATGATGAGAAAGTCACATGATGAACCAAAGCCCATCACAAGCAGCTTTTAAATAATAACACATATAGAAGGTACACGTTTTCATTCACACAAACACTAAACACCATCATGATAACACACATGAAACTGAAATAATGCAATAAACATTAATTTAGCAACATTAGGTGTAACATACAACCCTAATATACAAAACTGATAAGAAAAAACTAAGAAGAAACATAGTTATTTCAACAAAAAAACATCAAATTTGAAATGTAACGCAGGGATTTCTGGGAATGTCAATTTACGGTTATTCACTGTAAATTATACAGTCTTTTTCACTTCCAAAAACGGTATACTACCGTAAAATGAATGTCCAATACATGTAATGTCCAATACCGTTTTTCACCGTATCTAGTAGGGGAATTTACCGTTAATCATTTAACAGGTTTTTACTGTAGCATTTTTACAGTCTTTTACCGTTAAATTCACGGTAATTTTTTACAGTGTACACAATAGCAATCATTTTAATCTTTTTCATCTTTTAAATGTTCCTTTCTAAAACAGCCTACCGCTTATATAAAAATACATACTTATACAAAAATCATTTCAGGTTTAAGAAGTGTTTCAAGATTAAATCAACTACTGATGAACACATTCATTTTTATTTGAATGATCAATCAGTCGGTTTCTTAATCGTGTATCACTTTGGAAGGTGTTTGTCTTTCAAACACATTAAAATGCACACATTCACCAACTTTGTTGTCATCTGATCCTCTTTCTCCTAATATATTTTCATTTGAAGTACCCCTGAGATTTTAAAAAATATATATATATATATTTTAATAATGAAGTGTCACATTTGCATGTTCATATGCAGGTAAACAAATACAATATTTCATTTTTTCAGTAAGTGTTTTATTCTTATTCATTTTAAAATTTGTTTTAACTTTTTATTGTTTTGTTAATTATTAACTTTTCATTAAACTCATAAACCTCCTGCAGTTCCTTCACAAACCCAGTTTAAGAAAACCTTATAATGTAATGTTTAATGAACTTCATGTTGTTGATAACAAAAAATAGAACATATTTTCTTACTCTTTGTATTTTTATATCAATATGGTACAAAATAATCCTATTGAAATCAATGTGAAAAACAAGTTAGGTCAAAAGTACTCTGAGAGTAGTCTGATTGTAATGTGTCAAGTGTGTGATGTGCTGGATTAGGTTATTAACACAGTTTGTCCTGTTATTAGGAATCTGTAATGCTTCTTCTCAGCTCTGTTTAGGATGAACCCAGTAACAGCTAAACATTCTCATAACTTTGGCTAATGTTCTGGCAAGGTTTTCTACAAATATTCATCCAGTTATGTTAATAAAACATTCATCCGAGGTTATCTGGTCTTTAATAATGTTCTCAAAATGTTAGCTCAAAAACATATTGCTGAAACATATTTGATATGTTCGACTACATTTTTTAAAATGTTACTACTTGTTTCAGAATTTTTAGAAAACATTCAAAAGTAACATTCTCGTAATGTTTGCAAATGGATCAAATGGAACTCAATAAAAAATTTAAAAAACTGGAAGTTTTGAAAATTCAGAGAACGTTCAGAAACGTTTTCATAACTTAATTTGAACGTTGGCAAAGCGTTCTTAGAATGTATAGTTGTCAGCCGGGAATGCTTTAATACTGTAACGATGCCGGTTTTGACATTGCTTTCAGAAAACAAAGCAGAAACCTTCATGTGACGACATTAAGAGCTCAACTGTGTCTCTGTGAGAGCGTCTCTCACGGAGCATTGTTACTGCATTGCTAGTGCTTCTGGTCCAGCAGTGTATTCCTTCACTCGGCTGGAAGTCCTCTCTTCCCACATTAAACACTCCACAAACACAGAGCCGCTATCTCTGCCTGCATTCCTTCAAAGATTTTTAAAGCAGCAAAATGTATTTTCTGAAATGACTTGGCATTGTCCGTGAAGTGTCTTGGCAGGAAGAGGATTAATAGTAACAAAGGAGAGGATATGCTGACACAGCACAAACACACATTTAATCATCATCATCATCATCATCACAACAGACAGCAGGCCGCTCTCCAGAACGGAGCCGCTTCATCCCGGTCTCAGGAGGACACCAGTTTATAAAATAGCACTGAGGCACAACTATGCAGAAGCTTTCCCAGAACGCTAAAATGACAAGATGAAAAAATAATTTAGTATGTTGTGAAATTTTCATGCATTTGACATTGTGTTTTCCACATACTTCATATAAAAAAGTAGTTTTGTTTGTTAGATTGTTTAGCTAGCCTGAATGGAGTTTACAAAGACCAAAAATACTTGTTCTTGGCAATAAACAAGGAATATAGTTGTGTTTAGAGTTCTGTTAAATGATGGTGTTTATCATGGAAATGCTTATATTAATCTGATCTAGATGTAGTTATTTCTGTACTTGGTTAGAGCTTACTTTGTAGCTCTTCATAATAAAGTTCTATTTGCCAACATTAGTTAACTACATATAGTTATAAACTAAACATTAAAGTATTTCTAAAGTTATTGAAGTTAACGTTAATTTCAACATTTACTAATGCATTATTAAAATCAAAAGTTGTAGCTGTTTATATTCTTTATTGGACCTGAGCTGACATCAACGGCAATGAACAATTGTATTTTTAGTAACTAATGTTCACAAAAATGGATAAACACTGAAACAAATGTATTGCATATTGTTAGTTAGTTAATGCATTAATGGTTATTAATGGGATCTTCTTGTAAAGTGTTACTGCTTACATCTAAAAAAATGATTTGTAATGTCAAGTGTACCTGAAACAAAATAACTGTAGGCAAAACTATTTTGTGCATTAACTTACCCTTTAAAAAAATAAATGATTCAAGCAATTAAATCCATATTTTTAGTGTATAGCTGAACACATTTGGTTCGAAGAAAGTTGCATTAGTTTATACTTCAGTTGCATTAAACTAGCTGGTTTTGTTCTAAAATGTTCTCGACCCAAAGTGGATTGTGAAAGATGTTATGGGCACATAAAAAACTAATGACAGCTCACATCTGCCAGTCTCCCACTTCCCCTTCCATGAGCCCAGAACAGCTTCAAACATCTCCTTCATTTATCACTGAGCTCTAACTAAAACCTTGCTCTATCAAAAGGAAGAAATATTCCTGTCCCGTCCAGCTGGAAATGATATTTTGTCAAAGGAGACATGCATCTACAGCGGGCTGCAGTGAAGTTCAGATTTTGCAATCACAACAGGGTATGTTCAGACACACACACAATGAAAGCATGATGTAATGATTCAAAGTAGCTTTGCTTGTTATGGAGCTGCACACACCTCACCTGCTCAAGACCTCAATAGGAAGACATTAATTAACACACACACACACACTCACTCACTCACTCACACACACACAC
>NW_015552759.1:89308-96808 GCF_001515605.1 Sinocyclocheilus anshuiensis | reverse complement strand
TATAAAATAGTGACAATCACCATGTTAAACTAGCATATATATATATGTACAGTATATATATTATAAATTATATTGTATTATGACATATATAAAATATTCATCAGAAATAATTTGAAAATGCTGCATGACTTAATATGCCCCAAAGAGCATTTGAAGCAAAAAAAAAAAAAAGTCTCTATAAAGGGATTCAACATGGTGAATTTTATATCTAAATTTATTTGCATAGTTACCTAGAAAAATCTTGCATTATTTTTGTCTTACCTTTATCTTTTTTTACTCAAATGTTTATTTCCAGGTTTAAAAAACCTCCTAACTTGCAGTGTGGTTTCAAGACTTCTGCACACCTCTGTTTTATGTCATTTTTAAAGATGAAATAAGGAGTGTCACGTTTATGTCCATGGCTTTATCTGTAAGGCCTATGAATGCACAAACACAAGTGCGGTTTGAAATCAGCTGGTGAAAAGTTTTCACAGTGGTACTGCCCTCTTAAACCAGAAAGCCAGAGAGGAATCTGATAGTGTGTCTGCTGATGAAGGTTTTTCAGTGCAAACACACCAGGACTAGATCAGAGCAGTACAGCGAGCTCAGAATCTGTCAGACACAGACTAGTACAAGTCCCTCATGATCTCCTGCAGCAGCGGGTGCAAGCACCAGTCCACCTCGGTCTCCTTCAGTAGCTGGATCAGCTGCACGTGATCGGTCACCAGCTGCCGGAGGTCCGTCATCTTCTGCAGCACTTTGGCGAACAGCTGCAGGGAGTCGGGATGGCTCGTCTTCAGCTGCAGCTCCAGAGCATGAAGAACCGTCTCCTGCAGGTCCTCGATGGGCTTGACGTTCAGCAGACCCGGTCGATCTACCAGACGAGAAACGGTTTGAGACAGCGGTTCATTTCACTGGGAATTATTACAGAGCAAACTGAGCTTTTCCTATAGATTTGTTCAGGTGAATCTCACGAAGAGTTTCAGGGTTTCCAGTCATATTTAAGCACAGAAACAGAAAGAAAAGAAAATTAAAAAGTAATAATAATGATGATAATCAACATCCCTTTCCCATTTTCTCATTATTGTGATAAAAACATCACATTAAAAACAGTAAAAAAACACTAAATTTTTGTTATTGTATAATCATAAAAATAATTCACCAGGATTTTATTTTTTAATAATTACCATAAATTAAATTTAGTCCAAAAGTTAGCGCAATTTATATGTACATTTATGTTTATTTTTTTACAATTTTACAAATGTTGTTTATAATTTAAAGATTATAATTATTAATAAAAATAATGTCACAATGAAAAAAAAACTTAATTACAGTTTTTTTCAACTGCATACACATTTTCAAAACTTTGTCTTCTTTTTCAAAACTTTACACACAAATCCAAGAACTGCACACAAAATGCTAAATTCCTCACATCTCTCGCAAAATGAAGCACTGCTTTCAAAATATCAAAAGCAAACATTTGCAAACACCTTTGCCATAATATTAATTGCTGTTAGATTTGTGTGCTGTTTTGCGAAAAGTGTTTTATGAAATTGAAAACCGAGTCAAAGGCTGAGAATTAGTGTGTGGTTTTGCAGATTTGGGGTGTGCTTCTGCTGTTTGAGTGTCAGCTTTCAGAAACTATGTGACGAGTAAAGATTTAGTGTGTAAGCAGTTGAAAAAAAACTGCAAATAAAAAAAGAATAAATCAATAGGGCTTCATTTTCTTCATGGCCCAGTCTTTTCTTGCACGTTTTTGAGATTCACCTGTTGTCTGATGTTCTTTTAGAGTCTTAAGTTAATTTTCACACAGAGTATTTTATCATGTGTTTGCATCAACAAAGTTTCAAAGTTGGCATTTTAATGCATCTCTGACCAATAAAACTAAACGATAACTGCACTGGTTCCTGCAGAACTGTGAATTAAACAACTATAGTGATAACGAGCCAAAAACGGAGGTATGACGCAAGCTGGCGACAGCTCAGATCACAAGAGTCTGGTTTAAGCTGAGCGGAGATGATATGGTGAGTCACAGCTTGTGGTTGGACCTGAGGTTAGTCTTAGCATCGGCTGACTGATGCAAGCTAAAGAGGGGGTTTGTTCTGGAAGCGAGACCCACCTCCGCTCAAGATGATGACGGCCAGGAACAGAGCCATGTCGCTGTCGTCCAGCTCCAGCGTGTTGAACCTGACGGAGAACTCAAACTTGGGCTCCATCATCTCGCAGAAGGGCTTGCGCAGGCTCTTGAGGAACTCGCGGGTCATGAAGATCTGGCCGTAGGAGATGAGCATGCCGTCTTTGTTCATGAGCGGCGCTATCATGATGATGAGGACTTCGATGACGCCGTACTTCAGCAGCGTCACCTGGTCGTTGAGGTCCAGGCTGACGAAGCCCGGGATGCTCTTGGCGAACTCGGTGACCTCGCTGACGGCTTCGGCCGAGCGCGACTGGCAGCTGTGGAAGAAGCGGAGCTCCACCTCGTGCATGACGCTCATCTCGGCCCTGCGGAGCTCCTGCGCCGGCATCTGCCTGCTGTTGATCATCTGCTCGCCTTCCAGCAGAGACTTCATGTCGTGAATAACGAATGGCTGTGAACCAGAACAAAGTGATGGGAAGCTTACTTAGATTACAAGCTACCCTACATGAAATGTAACAAGTAGTGTAACTATTTCTATTACTTTATTAAAGTAACTGATTACATTTGATAATTTTTGATTACTTTTCTACATTTATAATGAATTTTTTGAACTGTTTGAATCATTCTGAAACATGTAAAGCAGGCTGGGTTAACTTCACAGTAGTGATCAACGCTGATTACTGTCAGGCTTTCAAAATCCTTCGTCACTTGGATTAAGATTATAATAATTTAATTTTAAAGCACCGCTACCACAAAATCAGACTTACTTTGGGATCGTTCTGAGGTTGAATACCGATTTAAAACCATAACAAGAACTGGTTTAATAGATATGTGACCCTGGAGCACAAAACCAGTCACAAGTGTCAGTTTTTTGAGATTGGGATTTAAACATCATCTGAAAGCTGAATAAATAAGCTTTCCATTGATGTATGGTTTGTTAGGATAGGATAATATTTGGTCGAGATACAACTATTTGAAAATCTGGAATCTGAGGGTGCAAAAATATCAAAATATTGAGAAAATCATCTTTAAAGTCGTGCAAATGAAGTTCTTAGCAATGCATATTACTAATCAGAAATTAAGTTTTGATATATTTACAGTAGTAAATTTACAAAATATCTTCATGGAACATGTTCTTTACTTAATATTCTAATGATTTTTGGCATAAAAGAAAAATGGATAATTGTGACCCATACAATGTATTGTTGGCTATTGCTACAAATATACCCCAGAGACTTAAGACTGCTTTTGTGCTGCAGGGTCACATATAATTCTGTTTTTGAAATCAAATCTTTGCATAGCTATGACAGGAAACACTGGAATCGAACAATGGCTTTGGAAAAAGCAGTTCATCTTAAAAAAATAAAGCATATACATAAACCCAAATAGGAAATAAAACAGTTATGGAATAAGCATGTGTACTAAACTCCTGAAAAATCGGTGTCTCATACTTAGAGCAACTTGGGAAAGAAATCAATTAAATCTCTATGTGTGAAAAAAATCTAATGTAACCTCCTTTGTAATCTTTGACATTTTCATAAGTAACTGTAATTTAATAACACTTTTTTTTTCTCAGTAACTGTAACTGCTTACAGTTACATTTATTTTGTAGCTAGTTACTCCCCAACACCGAGTGTGCGTTACGAAATCTTCTATAAAAGTAAGGGTGCGATCACACTAGTTCGGTTCTCTTGGTTCGTTTGGTCCGGATCAAAAAAAGAAAACAATACATTTGCTCCTGGTCCACGTAGTGTTCACACTGGCATTTCTGACAGCGAACCTAAAGGCATTGTCACACATTCACAACCTGATTGGTCGGGTTGAATGACGTATATTTTGTGACGGAACTCATTAAACACACCAAACAAAAGGTGTGTTCGACTTAAAGCGGCGCTCAAAGCACCCATTAACCGATTACTCTGCTCAGCGCTGCTTTAAGTCGAACACAGCTAATGCCGTCTGCTGGACTAAGCGTGCTCATTGTTGAGTGTACATATGATTTTATCTTTACCACATGCGAACTCACGAAGAGCTCATAAAAGGCACTTTACCTCCTCGTTGCTCCACGTTTGTCCTCTACTCATTTTGTTTTGGATACACCGCTTGTTCTGCGTCGTCAAATCATGTCGCATAGCATCGCATCTTGTCATTACATTCTGTTTTTGGTTCGTTTAGAAGTATTTGGTCCATGTTGAGTTCATATTTCATTTGAACCGCACCAGGATCCGTTTGGAAGCGGACCGAGACTCATCTTTTTAGCAGTCTCGTGCACACCAGGGTTCGGATCGCAGCGTTCACACTTACTCAAACGAACTGCACTAACAATCGCACCAGAGTTCGTTTTAATCGAACCAAACACCCTGAGAGAAGCTCATGCGTAACAGCTGTCTCCGCTAACTAACTGTGTGTAAGTACTCGAGTCTGGACAAAATCTGAGCCAAGAGAATATTTTCTACGGCTAGTCCATGAGTCCAAATCCTCCAGAAAATAAGGTTTCGGACTTGAGTCTGAGTTCGGTCTTGTCTGAACTCGAGTTCTACAACACTGGCTGTAAGCATTACTACATAAATATATGAATTAGTGCTGTCAAACGATTAATCGCATCCAAAATAAAAGTTTTTGTGTCAAACAGTTAATCACGATTAATCGCATCCAAAATAAAAGTTTTTGTTTATGTAATATATGTGTGTATACTGTGTATATTTATTATGTACATATAAATACACACACACATACAGGTACAGTATATATTTAGAAAATATTTCCATGTATATATTTATATTAATATAATTGATATTATATATAAATATTTTAAATGTATAAACATAACATATTTTTCTTAAATTGCATGTGTGTCTATTTATATATACATAATAAATATACACAGTTCACACACATATATTACGTAAACAAAAACCTTTATTTCGGATGCGATTAATCGCGATTAATCGTTTGACAGCACTAATATGAATGCATATCTTGGCATTGGTTGAATATGAACTTCTCAAGGTTTCTCTCAAGTGTTGTTGCAGAGATTTAGGCCCGAATGCAGCCTCAAAACGCATCCTTTGTTTCCCAGGCCATGAAGGACTCAACAGATGGATCCTTCGCGACACAGACTATCCCAAGATTCATTACTTGCCAGTAATGTGGGGATTTTTTTGACAGAAAATGCCAGATAGGTTTCAACTTAATTGAATATCTAATGCTACAAAAACAAACACTTTAATATCCAGTGACTTAGATACAGTGTTGGGGGTAACGCACTACAAGTAACACGAATTACGTAATCAGATTACTTTTTTCAAGTAACTAGTAAATTAACACACTTTTTAATTTACAAGAAAATGTCTGAGTTACTTTTTTAAATAAGAAAAGCCAGTTACTTTGTTTCCATGTATTGACTGACAGCTCTGGTGTTGCCATGGTGACAGAAATCAGGCATAAATGCAGAGGTATGAACATGATCTTACTGTACTTCATGAATTTGCTCATCTCACCTGCACAAAAACTGATCCAGTATTCCTCAAAATTAATAAAATGAAATGCAAACTCAGAATATGATGCAAACCTGCAATAACTAAAACTGTTAAATAACAAATATCCTTTACGTATTTAATCGCATTTTATTAAACAGTGTCTTTGCTCCTGATTTTCAACTATCCAATTCAAACATACTAAGCAAATATGACTTTAGATAAACATAACGTGTTTAATTGTAGTTATTGCTGAATAGTGTTGAACTTTCTTCTCCTGCGTCATATTCTTCATGCAGTTTGTTTGAGCTGCGCCCTCTACTGTACAGACGTGAATTTACATTTCCTTCAGCCTGAGGCGCATTCATTTCACTTTTGCTGTGAAAAGGCTTTTTCATTTGCCAAAAATTTAACTTTTTTACATTAAAAACAAACAAGCAAGCACTTCCCAGATGAGAAAAAGTAACGTAACACATTACTTTCCATAAAAAGTAACTAAGTAACACAATTAGTTACTTTTTTAGGGATTAACGCAATATTGTAATGCATTACTTTAACGCTGCTTATGCTTTATATAGTTTAATGTGCATTAATGGACCAAGGTGAACAGGTTTAGACAGGTTGTGAAGATCAATCCTAAGTATGCTAGACTGTCCCACTTAACAATGCTCGCTTCGACCGTCACAGCCTTCGAACTGCCCACTTTATTTACAGTGCAATACAACAAGTATGCGGCAAGGAGCGCTATACTGGGAGTAAACTGTCTAAAGGCTTTCTCTTTCAGGCTAAGGTCAAAAGTATCTTGTTGAGCAAGTTAATAATATCTAGGTACCTGATGTGTCCAGTTTAACGGCACAAACTGTGTGATATGAAGGTAACTCTATCGCCCTCTTGAGGACTGGAGTTGATCACAACAGGACGGTGTGTTTTCAGTACGTAAACATTGATGTTGGTGTACTGTAAGTTTCTGGCAGCAAACGGATGCATTCATGAACATGACCTCAAAAATGCTGTCGAACAAAACGCTTCCTGATTTCACGTCGTTCCACCTCAAGATCAAGTTAGACAGTAATACGACAGGTCTTCTGCAAATGTGCTGCCAGTGTCACTGAAAGAGTGAGCTCTGGATTCCCGTCTACCTATGATTCCTCACAGCGTTTACTCTCGCATTAGAACAGAGTCCCAAGCTGATCTTTCGTTTTCTGTCAGCTTCCTTTGAGTTGTCTGCATGAGTGCACAAGCCCCGAATGTGGAACTAATCAAGCATTTTTTTATATTTGTGTAGGCCTTTCTTTTTGCAGTCTGTGCCTTTATAAATATTTCTCCTGCAAAGAGAGCAGATGTTTGGTATCACTGGCTGCGTTAGTCAAAACAAGCATCTAACAGCCTTGGTCATATCTCTTGTTAAAGACACATG
The DNA here is from genome assembly GCF_001515605.1 of Sinocyclocheilus anshuiensis. Taxonomy (NCBI): domain Eukaryota; kingdom Metazoa; phylum Chordata; class Actinopteri; order Cypriniformes; family Cyprinidae; genus Sinocyclocheilus; species Sinocyclocheilus anshuiensis. The sequence goes on along the minus strand of NW_015552759.1, from coordinate 89,799 downwards.
ATGCAGGCGTTTTATGTGTGGTATGTTTGATTTCAGCTTATTTCCAACAAAACAGGAATGTTCAATGGAGAGGCCGAGGGGCTTCGTTTTTGGCATTCGTTATTGCTATGTTTATATACTGTAAATAAAATATGAAAACAGGAGCATGAAAATAAGAAATGTGAATTTGTTCTTGTTGAATGTAAAATGTCGTCTTTGAAATAAATGTTTTGTTATCTAAAGCAGTGATATTCATACATTTTTCAGTGTGGTCTAAGTGTCCAAATACCTTTTGGGGTGACAGTGTGATACAATGTAATAATTAAAACAAAAACATACAAATAAAATAAATATTTTTGTTTCAATAAAAACTATTAAATAAAAAATATTACCCAGTATAACATTTCTTTAATTTTAGGAATTCCTTTTTTTTTTTTTTAAATATACATGTATATAGTCAGCAAGGTAACAAATAATTTTAAGTTTAAACTATTATTTTTTACAGTATATAC
>NW_015552759.1:78453-88894 GCF_001515605.1 Sinocyclocheilus anshuiensis | reverse complement strand
TATATATATATATATATATATATACACTGTAAAAAATAATTGTATAATTTTATACACACACACACACACATATATACATATATGTATACATATAGAGAGAGAGAGAGAGATTTTTATTTTTTTATTTTATTTTATCATTTTTATTCATTTATTTTTAGTTATTTATTTAAAAAATGTAATAATAACCAGTAAATAATTATTTAATTTGAGGAATGTTCTTGAAATAATCTAAGCGTGAAACTATGTTGCTGGTTATGTTTGTGTGGTTTGTTATGGATGGTAATAGAGGATATGACGAAAGCATGGCGTGAGATTATTTGTGTTCAGCTGCTTGACAGGCTAACGCTGGAAACCTGAATTTCTGCCCTGGCTACGCTTCTAGTGCGTCTAGACGGCTACAGCGCTATCTGTGATGGTGTCAGATTCTGCTGCAGTGAAAGGCGTCTCAGTCGAGCGCTCTACTGCAGAAGTGTGCACTCACTGCGCTGTCGCTGGTCTTTCCTGACAGTATGGCCCTGGCCTTGGCTTTGGTCAGGGGGAAGTACTTCAGATAGGACTCGTAGAGATGTCTGGCCAGCGCTCTGAGGTCCGCAGATTCGGGATGAATGTGGTCCACGTCACTGGAGAACTCCGCCAAGAGCTTCTCCTTCTCAGCTTGGGGCATTCGACCAAAACGAATGGCTGGGAAAAAAGCAAACAAGCAGACAGTTGAAAACCCCCAAATCCCAGATCCATCATGCTGGCAGTCTTCTCTGAGCGTCTCGGGTCTGTGGGGATCTTGTGTGGGAGTCTGTTTTCAGTGTTTCAGCATGTTAGCACGGGTCATTACGACCGCTTCAAACAGCCCTAGTAAAACAAGGAACACTTGATAACAAGTTCTCAAATATATTTGCTTTGACCCAGTCATCGTATTGATATCATTAGTACATTTAAGTATTATATAATATTTAATTCAGTGTCCATATGATTTTATAGACAAAACCACAATGCTTTAATGTTTGCCATGTTAATGAGAAAGCTAAAAAGATACAACAGTAGAACATGTGCATGTGACAGTGATGTTGTCACTGTATGAGATGGACCTCTTCAGTTTCTCTATCAGAGACGCTCCCTCATTTCACATGTAATAATTACCGAAAGAACAGGACAGAGTCTTCTATTCACAGCCTACACTGGAAAAATTACACTTGTACTAACTAACTAACTAACTACTCTCATTTATTACAGCCAAATTTTTTTTTCTCAAGTTGTATTTATGATTTGGTTCACACTTTACATTATCATTTAATATTTATTAAAAATATTTGTTTTTCCAAAGACAAAAACATATTCTTTGGACATAAGCCAATGCTACTTGATGGAGGTCATTAATTGAAATATAATTCGAAATGATAATTATATAATTTATACATTCAATTATAATTATATTATAATAATATATATTATAGTGTAATTTTCACCCAAGATAAAACTAAAAACATTTTTAGTCAATGTTTAATTCAGTTTACTTACTACAAATAATAATAATAATATTTATTAGGATGTCATATTTTTGTTATGTACTAACAAGTGACTAATTACAATTTTATTTCCTGTGGGGAGTGTTATTTGCTTTTAGACAAACTGAACAAAACAGGTTTAAACTTTTGATCTGACCAATATAAAAATGCACTTCAAATATGGTTGTTTAGCATTTTTCAGTGTATGATATAAACCCACAATGGCAGCGTTCTTTGAAAAGCATCCTTTTGTGTTTCAGGGAAATAAAAAATAAAAGCATCTGTGTTTGGAATCATGTAACAGTGTGTAAAATAGTGGCAGAATTTTATTTACAAGTGAACTTTTCCTTTACGATCTGAAATGTAAAATATGTTATCATTACTAGTTACTCATTACAATATGCATGGAAACGTTGTAACGATTCTTTATGATGATCACATGACTGGCCTGACGTTTAATACCTAATCCAATAGCAAATGAATCTGTGCATCTAACCATTCTGCGCATGAAGCTGAAAATAAGCCGAATGTGAGCTCTCTGAGACTTTAGCAACTGCTGAAATCTACATTCTTAAGTGTCTTCCGATAAACCTTGGCAAGGTTTCAGGCCAGTCAGACAGGAAACGTGAAAGAGTGCCCTCAATCTAATGTAAGAAATGAAATTCTCTATACATTTCTTCACACATGAAAGCATTTCTGAAACCTTGGATCAGGACTGATTGCATTATTTGACTTGGGGGTTGGAGAGCGTTTGTGAACGCTGTGTGTCTGACGTTTGTAACCCACGCAGCCAGAACGGCAGAGGTTATCTAATATTCGTGATGTAGGAAGTAAACGGTTTCTTTCATGCATATGCCCTGACTTGCTGATTGATATGACGAGTGCATTACTATCACACCTTCTGTAAACTAGTGCATGCCGAGCTACCTTTCTCCTGCTGTACGCTCGGCCAGAGGCCAGAGCCAGTGACACAGCATGTTTGTGGCAGCCTGTCCACGCTTTCATGAATCATTGAGAAAAGAGACAGATTCCAACCAACCACTACAGAGAGAGGGAGAAGGGCAGGAGGGAAAACAGAGCAAGCCAATGGGAACGCTAAACTTGACTGACCTCTCTGTGCGCAGCATAACACCTGCAATCAACCACAATACGCTCAGAGATGCTTAAACACAGCGTAATTCAAGAGCCTGTTTGCACGAGCCTTCGGAGAAAGAATCCGGAATAAGAGGTTTAATCAGAATGGGAAAGAGGAAATTAAAGAATTAAAGGGGAGGGGAAATAAAGAAGAAAAGGAGAAGCAAAACAAAACCATGCATGTAAACCTAAATATAAATAATTATCTTAATTTGATTTCATGTATTATTTAACAGGTAGGTTAATAAGAGCCTTTAGGACAAGAATGTGTAATAAATGCTTAAAAATAAATGGAAAAGAAGAAATGAAAGAATTAATTATAATTAAATAAAAGAAAAACAAACAAGCAAACTAAAACCATAGATGTAAACATAACTACAAAGCCTTGAAGAAACAACAAACCAACAAACAAATAAAAGAGACAAACAAACAAGCAAACTAAAACCATAGATGTAAACATAACAACTACAAAGCTGAGGGGGAAAAACAGAACAAACAAACAACCAAATAAATAAAAGAGAAAAACACACAAGCAAACTAAAACATTACATACAAAACACTGCAAACTGTACATTTAAACATATATAAAACATATGGATTTTCTTTACTTTTTTAATCTAATTTTATAAGAACCTTTAAGAAAATAATCTGTAATAAAAACGCTTAAAACTAAAGGTGTGATTAAGGAGAAAATGAAAGCATTAAAAAATAAACAAAACAAAACAAATAATAATAAAAATAAATAAAAGAGAAAATCAGGCTACCAAACTAAAACTGTACATTTAAACATAAATATATAAACAAATATAGGGATTGTCTTTATATTTATTCTTTCATGATAGCCTATAGGAAAAAAATCTGTAAAAAAAGTGCTTTAAACTAAATGGAAAAGAAAAAAGTTATTAAGAATTTTAAATAAAAACAACAGAATAATAGATAAAGATAGACAGACAGACAGACAGACAGACAGACAGACAGATGATAGATGATAGATAGATAGATAGATAGATGACAGACAGTCAGACACAGAGAGATAGACAGATAGATAGATAAATAGATAGATAGATAGATAGTTTATCAGCTGATGGTAATGACATGTGGTGTGTTTAACCAGGACTCGTGCGGTTGCAAGTGTCACTTTGCCTTTAAGCCCCGAGGCAACGAACACACACACATGCACACACACACGCACACGCACACGCACACGCACACAGGTTTGTTTTTGTGAAAAGTGGGGACATCCCATAGGCGTAATGGTTTTTATACTGTACAGACCGTATATTCTATTGCCCTACACACACACACACACACACACACACACACACACACACACACACACACATACACACACACACACACACACACACGAGATCTCTGCACGTTCTGAAAGAAATGCCACATATGTTGCAGCAGGAGACCACGGAAAGGAAACAACAAGGCATCCGAGGCAAAGCGCTGTTGTCTCAGAGCGTAGCATTGAAAGAGTCTGCCTCGAGTGGTTCAAACAGAAACTAGTTCTCTGAAACGGCAGGGCCTTTCTCATGAGCGCGGGTTCATGCTCAGCTCACCGTTGTGTGACATGCCCACCATCAGGCACTTCTGAAAGCGGCAGTACTGGCACTTGTTGCGACTCTTCTTGTGGATGCGGCAGTGCAGGTCGCAGTGGTCATAGACCAGCTTCAGGCGAATGGTTCTGCGGAAGAATCCCTGCCAAAAAGAAAAGGAATGTCGTTAGGAAGGAAGGGGAAAAGGCTTTCCTGACGCCTTGTTAAAATTCTTTAAAAAACATTTCTGATCTATTCAGCTCATTGTCAAGAAGCACAATAGACCTGCGGCCGAACGCTGAACAGCTGCTGCTAATGATTACAACGCTGTCATTTTTGGCAAACCATGTTTCATTAGTCAGAGGAAAAGTTCAGCACAAATGAAAATTCTGCCATCGTTTATTCACCTTGCAAATGAAAACCTTACTCCTCAAAAGGAAGCATTTAGAGAAACATACCAGCTGCTCTTTTACATTCAAATGGGGACTGAATCTCTCGATCTAGGGCTACTCGATTATGACAAATATCATAATCACGATTATTTAACACGATTATGAGTGGGCCATATGACTAAAACTTTAAATGATTTTTTTCTTTTATTTAAAGATAGCGATCGATATAAATGAATAACCTAATGTAAAATAAAACAACATAGTCTTCACTGTAAGAATTAAACTTAGTTTGTTACTTAGTAAAGCTACAAAAGTCCTTCCCTCAACAGCAGTGTGTGATTTTGAATTTGTCTTGTGTTGTTTGATTAATATAAAGTTATCACACAGTCGCAGCAGGAATATTAGACTGCTGTCACTTTAAGAGCCGCATGGATCTAATTTACTGTTACGCATGTATTTTCATTCTCAACTCTTTAAGTTCATTTATTACAAAACCGACGAGGGTTTACGTGAATATCACTAAGCGCCACATTTGAACACATTTTTGCATTTAGGCGCACACCTTGAGTTAAAAGATGACTTTTATGTCCGTGTTCAATTCTGTTTCTGAGCGCATATAAATCCTCCGGGGAAACAGCAAGTTCTATTACACGCTTTTAAAAACATAAATAAATTTAATCAACTTTAATAAATCAAGCACTTCCATTTTGCAAAAGTCACGTTACATGATTTTACTGATGAAATTGGGCTTTTATGGAGGACCGAAAGCGCACTGCTGGAAAGGGGCAGCATGGGGCGCAATAATCGTTTTATCTCGATTATTGTATTTTCATAATCGTTGGAGGCAGAAATCGAAATCAAAACTGTTTTTCGATTAATTGCACAGCCCTATCTTGATCTTTAAAAACTTTTAAATAAACAGGGAAAATTAGCGTGAGACTAAAATGGGTTAAGACATGTTTTCTGGGGTGTTAAATAATGGTGCAAATACTAGTAAATTGACTAATGCAAACCTTAGTAAATCACCTTGCATTATTTATTTAAACGATAAATCATGCAAACTATAAATGCAATAAGGTCAGACGAAGGTTGCGACTTTTCAGCTCTATTTTTTCCTCTAAAACCTAGACCGTATGACTTGAATGCTATAGTGCAAGTCTTCTGTCGTCATACAGCAGATTTGTGTGAGGAACAGACTGAAATTTAAACCTTTATATCCTCACTAGCTCTCCTTGACATGATCATGAAAGCAGTGACAACGTCTGAACAAATCATGCTTTTGAGTGAATTAGTTAAGTTTACAAAACCTAAGAAAAAAAAAAAAAGATCTGTCCCGAGTGCAATGATTTGGCAGCGGTAGATGTCAGAGGAAGATGTGAAACATAAATTTATGCCTGTTCCTCAAAGAAAGTTTCTGTATGACTTCAGAAGACTTTTTGTGTAACTCGTCCCGGACCATTTGTCACAGACCCATGAAAGAAGCCTCAAATCATGCGAATTATTGAGGAGAGGTGTGCTATGACTTTAATAAGCGATCAGGCGTACGATGATCGTACAGCGGGTGAAAAATTGGCCAAAAAAAATCACACAGACTTTGTATTGCGGCCAAATTTGATGCGTCGTAGAATTTCGTAAAAACGTGTGAATCACCACATTTGAAGAGGCTGGCAAGTTGTGCGAGAACATACCCTGCAGTGGGGTATAAGTTGTACCCCTGGGGCGCAAGAGCACCCCAAAGTTGCCTCATAGACATACTATGGTGAGGGACGGCCCATGAAACAGCATCTGAACTCACGTTTCTCCTACTATGGTAATTTACATTGGAATTTTGCATTGAACATAACTCTGGATTACAGTGTCATAGAGACATGGGGGTTGCTTCATTCATACTGGCAAGCAGCCTTTAGAGTATCATCATTGGTCACTGCCAAACCACTCCCTAGCAACCAAACAAGAGTACCTAGCAACCATTTGGCAAATCCTATATCTTTGCATCAGAATATCATATAGACATGGGAGTTGGTTCTTTTGTCGCATGCTAGCAAATAGGACTCCCAACATGCTACACATGCTAGCAGTGAATAGCTAAATGCTAATAGTGATTAGCTGAGCGCTAAAACATGCAAAAATGATAGTTAATTGCTAAAATACAGTCAAACCAAAATTTATTCAGACACCTTCAACATTTCTCACATCATCACAGCTTAAAATGGTAATAAAATATGACAAGAACTCAGAGTTAAACTGTGTCAGAACAAATTCATCTTGATAATGTCAGATAACTTTGATAGAAAGGTATGTAATGAATTCAGTTGAATAGCTGTCAGCTGTTAAATTTAAGTATACAATTAGATAAAACCAATTTAGCTCAACCAATTACCAAGCAATGCTTAATTTTGTTCAGTCTATGGTGTAAAAAGATCATATTAGCAATTAAAGAAAAACACTTAAGAAACACATGCTCAGGTCACAGTGTCTGAATCATTTTTGGGGTATAATATGTGACAGTTTACTTTATTTTACTATCCTCACTTACATAAATGAACTATAGTGTCCTGCACCCACTAATAAAAAAAAAAAAAAAGATTAAAAAAATGTCTAAATCTGTTAGCATCATACTAACAATATGCTATATCATGCTAGCATTGCTTAGCTAAGTGGTAAAACATGTTAAGAACATGTTAAAAACATGCTAACACATGCTAGGATCGCCTACCTAAGTGCTAAAACATGCTAATAGCATACTAACATCATGCTAATGACATGTTAACTGTATTAGCATAGTGGAAAACATATTAGCATCTTGCTAAAAACATGCTAATGACATGTTAATAGTGTTATCTATGTTCACATCTTGTTAAAAACATGCTAATCATATTGGTTGTTTGCACGTGTTGTCACTGATGATGCGTGAAATGCAGCTGGAGGCAGGAATCACTAGCAGAAAAGCAAAATGCCTGTGTTTTGTGTTGTTTATGGATGCTCATCAAGCTATTTCCAAAGTGAATCCCATATTTATATGTGAGGGATGTGGAATATATGTCACTCCTGAAACTGTGCTGCATGAACAGGGTTTGTGGCTGTTGGTCCTGTCAGCAGCACGTAAAACAAAACTTTTATTCAAATTCTGAATTGATTATAGCCTAGAAAGCGAGCAAATAGTGCTTTTATAGAATCACTAAAAAGCTGTCACTCACTTCAGTTTATCTCAATCTCACGATGTTGCGTTATAATCAATGAAGCTCTAAGAACGGCAAATAATATCTTATTTACATCGTGTCTGCGTGTGGCGTTTAGCACTGAGTGAATTCTGACTGTCACCCTATATCTATTTATGTATTTATTTATTAATATCTTAATATATTATTATATCGTATATTGACAAGCATTATCCGGCTCCGCTCCTCCCGACCGCAGACGCAGGTTTACAAGCCACGTTTTCCTGCGTTTTTCAGTCAATTTCTTGCCTTTTCTCCTTACACTCTTAAAAACAAAGGTGCTTCACAGTGATGCCATAGAAGAACCTTTTTTTGTCTAAATGGTTCCATAAAAACCTTTAACATCTGAAGAACCTTTCTGTTTCACAAAAGCTTCCTCGAGGCGAAAGAAGGTTCTTCAGATTATAAAAAGGTAAGAAAGAGACGGTTCTTTGACTGAATGGTTCTTCTATGGCATCGCTGTGAAGAACCTTCTAAGCACCTTTGTTTTTAAGAGTGCATGAACAACACATTTTGGTACACGATAAAAGCTCCTTGTGGTTTCTCGGTTTGGCCAATTCGAGCATCCATAAACAACACAAAACACAGGCATTTTGAGTTTCTGCGAGTGATTCCTGCCTCCAGCTGCATTTCACGCCACGGCAACATTTTCTTCAGAAAACGTACATATCTAGGCTAGTTACACTTACTGTATGTGGTGCTTTTGCTTCTTTGTGAAGCTTGAAAGCTTCAGATCTCATTACATTATTCAACATTTGTTCTGTTAGGTTAAACTTCATTTAATCAAGTCAAAAACCTATAGATATATTTTAATATCAAGCTGAGTGCATCGGGATACACAAATCAGCGGTTCCATAAAAACCTTTAACATCTGAAGAACCTTTCTGTTTCACAAAAGCTTCCTCGAGGCGAAAGAAGGTTCTTCAGATTATAAAAAGGTAAGAAAGAGACGGTTCTTTGACTGAATGGTTCTTCTATGGCATCGCTGTGAAGAACCTTCTAAGCACCTTTGTTTTTAAGAGTGCATGAACAACACATTTTGGTACACGATAAAAGCTCCTTGTGGTTTCTCGGTTTGGCCAATTCGAGCATCCATAAACAACACAAAACACAGGCATTTTGAGTTTCTGCGAGTGAATCACATGAAATATTGATAGTGTATAACAGCAAAACATACAGTGATGCTCTGTGTAAATCTGTGTTTTAAATCTTATCTGGGTAGTTAGTTATGCTTTAATCCAAAAAGCAAACCACAGGCCCTTTGAGAGGTTTCTGTACGACATGCCACTCGAGTCACTACGCACTCAAAGATAACCTGAGGTCTCATGATAGCGCGTTTTTATCTAAATAATACATCATTAAGATTGGCCTGCGTTGGACTTTGGCCAGAAAACAACTCTTGTTCATCTCTGTCTTGACACGGGGTAATTAATAGAGAATGCCAGTGCAAATATTATGAAAACCCACACGGTTGGACCTCGACGAACACGCTTCTAAACCATCATTTAGAGAAGAGCAGAAGCAGAAGATTTCCCTCAGAGTGCGTCCGTTAAGTGTGTTTAAAATGGAAACAATACAGGGTGCAAAAAGACGGTGACCGAATCTATTTTTGGTAGACATTTTCATATACTGGTGTAGTCAGAGGCCGGCTCCATGCAGTATTTTTAGTAGCTAAAGAATACATGCCGATGTGAGAACTATGCACACAGGAAAGAGGATGTTTTTCGTACATTTACTCTGCTTCTTGATCAGCCCACTTTTAAATTTAGAAACACTGCAGGCCAAATATATATATATATATATATATATATAGTAAACATAGTGTAACACCATGACTTTGTGTTGTTAAACAATAAATGAGTTAACCAGCTTTAAGCATTGTTAAGTGACGGGACGACGGAAGAATACCTGCATTTAGCAAGTTTCTCTTGCGGTGGCACCATTTATAGCAAAGCCCTAGTAGGAACATCCCAAATTTAGCATATTCTGAAATGTGTTTTTCACACAAACATGCATAAAACGTTTCTGGTGAAGTCCTTTCATTTTTCAGAGAATGCAGCACATCGAGCGGGATGTGGTTAACCAAAAGATTAGCATTTTTTTAAAAGGATCCCCGGTGGCAGATTCTTCACGCCGACACTTTTCATAAATGATAAATGGGGTGTACATGTCGTGTGTATAAAATAAAAGTGCTAAATGTGTGTGTGGAGCTGCTTTGAAGCCTCTGTGAGATGCATCATCAAAGCGCTCATGCTGAGTGAGTGGGAAATGTGAGCACCTGAGATGTCTGGGTCACCCACTCAGATGATTATTCTTATTGAGACATATCTCTCTGCCCATACATATTTCTGCCACAGTGGAAACTTGCCGAGGGTTTGCGGTTGAAGTGACAGACAGGTTCAGATGTATCAGGCAGGGCATTTTCAGACTTTATCTGCATGTCTGAGAACCGGTTCGATGTTCGCCGTGTAAATTTATCAGAATGACTGGAAGAGCTTGGTGTGTTCGGGGTATTAACACACACGGCTGTTCAAAGCTCCCGGCTCTGTGTGTGTGTGGGTGTGTGTGTGTGTGTGTGTGTGTCTGTGTGTGTGTATGTCTCTGTGTGCGTTTGTGTGTGTGTGTCTCTCTGTGTGTGTGTGTGTCTCTGGATG
>NW_015552759.1:66180-78243 GCF_001515605.1 Sinocyclocheilus anshuiensis | reverse complement strand
GTTTGTGTGTGTGTGTGTGTGTGTGTGTGTGTGTGCGTGTGTGTGTGTGTGAGTGAGTGTGTGTTTGTGTGTGTGTGTGATCTGAGCTGAAAAGGGAAAAGTGGTGAGTTTGAACCCCACAAAAGCTGTCACCTCTCTGCCCTCCAGAACTGAGATGCTTCAGATTCAAGTATACAACTAGAATTAAATCTCTGCGCTAACCAGCCAAAACTATGACAAGCAACATGCGACTGCATATTTAGCTGGAAGTCTGATTTCCGTTGTGTAGCGCTGGGTTGAAATCACATTGGTCCAAAATCCCGTTCAGAAATCTTCTAATCAGCTAATGATTTCAATCATCTTCTAAAGGACCAGAGCGTTATTTAATCGTCTGCGAGTGTGTGATTAAGTTAGGACACCAACAATACACTTCCAAATATATAATGGGGTTCACATTGAAACTATGGGTTTAAACCTCAAAATAAACTGCTTATGTGTTGTGAGGAATGTGAAACAAAAAACGTTATCATGTAAAAAAAAAATATTTCTAGGTGGCTAGTCAAATGTAAGTAAAGGAACGACATTGATAATGTGACTTTTTGTAGACAGTCAGATTACAAACAGGTCAATTACAATGTCATTAAAGCAAAAAAGAAACATGTCAAAATACAAAATAATTACATTTTTTAAATGTAAAAATATTTTATTGTGATATTATATTTTAGTAATTAATTGCTAATTATTATTTCTATTTAATAAAGCTAATTTATTAATTGCTAAAAAAAAAACATTATATTCATTAAAATGCATTAAATTCTAAAAAAGCATGAAAAAAATGGTCAGATATTTGGAACCCACTATATTGTCCATGATATCAACCTGTCAAAATACAAACACATTCACACTGTATTTACACGTAGTACTGTACAAAAACAAAACAAACAATATATATATATATATATATATATATACACACACAAACACACACACACACACTCACACATTCACCCACACACTCACTCACACACACACACGCACACTGTGAAATTTAGAATTAATGAGTGAAAATTATTTCTCCACCAATCTTATTTTATTGTAGTTACAGGTGGATGAACTGCAAGGTCGTACATTGCGAACTGTGTTCAGAACAGATATTATTGGCACGTTTTGCATCCTTTAGGGAATCAGGTGCTAAAAGAGCGCAGATGGAGCGTGCAAATAAGTGCTATTCATTCTTAGTGAACTGCTTAAAAAGCATTTAGCAAACCAGGCCTGTATTCATGACAGGGCAGTGATCTTCAGCAGAGTTTACCTTGCAGCCCTCGCAGGCGTGAACGCCGTAATGGAAGCCCGAGGCCTTGTCTCCACACACACGACACTCGATGTTCAACACTGAGCTGGACGGATCTTCAGGAGGCTTGGAAAACAACAGGCTGTTCTCCACAAACTGCGGAGGAGACTCGGGCTCAAGTTTGATCGAATCTGGAACAGATCAAAGGGAGCAGTTTTAGATTAAGAGTTCAAGCAAAATACAGTGCTGGCCAAAATGATTAGAACACTAGTATTTCCAGCAGCTAAAAATGGTTTTAAGTCAGATATTTCTATCTATTGCTCTTCAGCAGAGTTTACCTTGCAGCCCTCGCAGGCGTGAACGCCGTAATGGAAGCCCGAGGCCTTGTCTCCACACACACGACACTCGATGTTCAACACTGAGCTGGACGGATCTTCAGGAGGCTTGGAAAACAACAGGCTGTTCTCCACAAACTGCGGAGGAGACTCGGGCTCAAGTTTGATCGAATCTGGAACAGATCAAAGGGAGCAGTTTTAGATTAAGAGTTCAAGCAAAATACAGTGCTGGCCAAAATGATTAGAACACTAGTATTTCCAGCAGCTAAAAATGGTTTTAAGTCAGATATTTCTATCTTTTGCTGTAGTGTGTCAGTAGGAAATATCAGTAATAGTGTAACAGTATCAGTAGGTAATAATGCAGTGAGATTTTTGTGCTGCACACAGAGATCTGATCTGATCATCATCAGTCTGTCTGGAGTCACATGAAGAAACAGAACAAACTGAGACAGACTCAATCCAGAAGAACTGTGTCTCCGAGACGCTTCAAGAAACCTCCTGCAAAGCTCCTGAGAAACTCCGCTCAAGTGCACCGAGAGCAAAAGCTGCTTTAAACACAAAGATGCTCACACCAAATGTTGATTTCATTTAGTTCATAGAAGTTAACGGATAAAGAATATCTGTTTTTTTACAGCATTTTACACAAGTGCCTAAAACTTTAAACAGCACTGTAGCTTTGCAGGTTTCTTGAAGCGTCTCGGAGACACAGTTCTTCTGGATTGAGTCTGTCTCAGTTTGTTCTGTTTCTTCATGTGACTCCAGACAGACTGATGATGATCAGATCAGATCTCTGTGTGCAGCACTAACATATATCTCACTGCATTATTACAATTAATGGCTAAATGAATGTTTGGCAATGTGAACTGATATTTCCTACTGACACACTACAGCAAAAGATAGAAATATCTGACTTAAACCATTTTTAGCTGCATGGTGAAAATACTAGTTTTCTAATAATTTCGGCCACCGCTGTACATCATTAGACAGCTACTTGTTTGTAGAGCCTACATGTTACAGTTGAAGGAATATTCACCCAAAAATAAAAGTGTGAGTAAATTATTTTTAGGTGAAGTATCCCTCTGGTAAAGCTGACACAGGTGGAAGTGAAGCGTACTCTGTGCTTGCTGTGCTCTGTAGCTGCTGTAGTTCTCCTGCGCTCTGTAGCTGTACATGTGCGTCAGATCCATCATGTGCGGCGCCTCGCTCTGCGCCGGACTCGGCTCGTACTCGATGCCGGAGATGGTGCTGTAGTCCAGCGTGGAGAAGGGCTTCATGTCCATCGAGTGCGAGCTGTCGTCCAGTTCGTCCAGGTCCAGAGCGCTCAGGCCGAATCCCACGGGCCAGGCAAACGTCTGCGTGTCCACCATATCTGCCAAACACAGACCGACCGCAGAATGGCCTTCTAGTGAGAACATCAACAACACTGGAGCTCTCCCAAGCTATATCCCGCTTTGTGTGTCGTTGCTGTTTTGTTCAAATCTCTGCAGACATTCACTGCTGTTTTGGCCAAAATAGCACACTGGTACACTGAAAAAACGGTAACCTCAAAACGGTAAAATCTAATTTTATTCAAGTAGCAAATATTATTTCATATCACGGAATTAACCTAAATGTATTATTTACACCAACAAAACCTTTACTGGGTTAAAGCAAGTAGAAATAGCACTTTAGGCTTACAAATGCAGGTTACCGTTTACTACAGTTATTATTAAAAGTGTCATAGCTTGGTCTCAATTATATCTTATATATATAAAAAAAACGATTTTTATTATTGCAGTGTAATTACACAAATATAACTACTATATAATATTAATTAACAATATGTAGTTACTTTGAGTTATGCATAATTTACCATTATTAATATAGTAAATACATGCAAGATATGTAACAAGGACACATCAAAACAAAGTGTTACAAGTTTTCTTTTTAAATATTTAAATGTAATTAATGTATTCTGTTTTTACAGAGCAATCAATTATGGGCAGTTATGAAAATCGAATCTTGTTACTGTCAAATTAAAATGCAAACATATATTTTATTAGGTGTGCTAAGTATGCTTGATTTAATATGTTTAGTGATATATTTGCGCTGTGTGCTTTGTTTTAGATTGTTCTGATTATATGTTTTTACGCTTTAAGCCTCAGTGGTGAAGCTGGACAATGTTCAAGGTCAAATAAAATCTGCTAATAACTGTAAGCCAAGTAACTGATGTTAAGCAAGAAGCTCTGTAAGTAAAATGGCTATGATTACTTTACCATGGGAAATTCTCATAATTAATACAGTTACACTAAAAAAAATATTCAAGCATCAAGTTTTATTTAAGTTAAAAATATTATTTAACATCATTGAACCAGCCTATTACTACGCGTTACTACTGTAAAATTACAATAAACTAATTACATTTAAATAATTAAAAATGGTAACTTTATTTTAATTGGGCCCTTGTTACATATGTTGCATGTATTTACAGCGATTACAAGCAACTAACACTAAAGCAAATCTCAACCCTAAAGCCATAGTAAGTACATGGTTTTTTGTTTTTTTCAGGAACAGCGAATGAAATGAACAATTCCAGCACAATTCTGGCACATTTATTTCACAGTGTGATGGTCATTATTGTCCCCGATGAATACAAATGCACACTTTAATAGGATATGAGCACGTGCAAAACCTCTGAATGCCATCTCAAAACACATTCAAAGAGAATGTAAAGAAATCAAATCAGGCCAAAGGCCTCTGACAGCACGAGACGCTACAGTTTATAAAGCATCAAAACCCCGCAGATATCAAGCCGACGTGAAGATGAGCTCCGCTCCTGCTGTAAAAACACTCTGTGACTCGAGCCGAGACTTCAAGATGCTCAAGTTGTGAACATACCACCGAATTTACACTGTTGGCTACTATCAGCATTTAACTGATTCTATCAGGTGTAAATGAAGCTATACAAATCACAATAGAGTTACTGATGAAGTTTTCTGCTGTTCTGTAAACAATATCAATTCATCAGTATGGATATTAGCACAATTTATTTGACCTTGGACATTGTCCAGCTACAGTGTTAAAGTGAGGATGATCAATGTGCGTAATCTTTTCATTGTTAAATCACTTTCTACTGTCCAAATGTAATCTATAGAAACAATGAGTAAGACATTGTAGGCTGTTTTCCCAGAAAAGTGTGCCGGTGTCAAAACACTGATCTGTTTGTTTGAGTCCATCAGTCTGACCGCTTTAAAAACACACACCTCAGCTGGCTTTTTCTCTGAGATCCTTTAAAAGCATCACTGCTCATCTGTGGTGATGACTAAAAACCAAGCTGCTTGGTGAAAAACGTGTCTTTGTGCCCCTCAAAGGTGTTTTCTGTTCTTCCTTTAGCAGAAAAAATGAATTCTGCCTCTAAAAATGCAAATATTTATAGAAACATACCATATTACGATGCAAGAATATGAATCATCTTAGACTATATACAGCAGTAGTGTGATGTCACACCTCTGTTATGGGTCCTGCTTTGTTGGCCTTTACCTCATTTTACTGTGTTTAACAGCACAGATTTCGTTTCTTTAATTCTTCGCAGGTAAAACTGAGAGATGGGCACCGAAGCGCACACATACTCCTGTCCTCGATCGCAGGACCTATCCCTTGAAGGGCGTTGTATTGCAATGTTTGTACAGTCACCGTGCTTTGAAACGGTGGGACTCATTTATTAATGTCACGTGAAATGAGGTTATGAAACCTCAGAAATCTGAATGTTTTTACCTACTGATTTTTAAGACGCAGGCTCTTCTGTAAATGCTTCAGAGAGAGGTAGATGTGCTATATATAGAATACAAATTCAGTGCAGCTGCCACAGAAAAAAGATTGTAGTTGATAAGTCTAACACGGTTAACCCATCAATAACAAACTGCGTCGGCCTTCTCTATTGAAAAATGTACACAATCAAGGTCTCTGGTTGTGTAAAACCACACAGAGGACATTTTTCTTCCTCCAGAATAAGGCATATACCAGTAAGTGCCCTTTTCATTTACATAGTTCTGGTCTTGTCCGGATGACACGGAGGGGTTTAAATGTAAAGTTTTCCCACCCAAAAATCTTTCATCGCCAGACTGGAACAGCAGCTTTCAATGCACGCTAAACACGAGAGACGTTGAAGGAGAAAATATTCAGTCGTGACCTGGAATGTTTTCCAATGACTTTCCATAAACACCGGTCAGGTCTGACACATCCTTATTCCCGCGACTGACCCGATCCCCTCACTCCCAAGAGCTTTTCTTGATCCAGCGAGCGGTAGGACTGTCTATTCTGAGTAAAAGGCAAAGCTATGCCCATTTTGAAATGTGGTAAACATCATTTGCTCCAGTTGGCAGAAGATATCGTAGCACTGTCAGAAATTTAGTTTAGTGAGACAAACTCTCCTACACTACTCCTTTGACTCAAGCGGTTGAAAACCAAGAGATATATTGGTTGCAACCACAAGCCCATCGAAATATAAGGTCAAACCTGTATTTTTGACACCGCAGTGTTTCTGTATCTATGATTTGCAGCGATGTGAATATATCACCAGCCAGCACTTGCAGACTCTTCATTACATAACTCTGAGAAGCACTGGGGGACAATGGGGTGCTCAAGTCATCGTACGGTTCATTGGCCCACACTGTTTGCACCAATATGACGTGTGAGTGGAGCATAACAATACATGACAAACTGTCAAGTTAATGCCCTGTATCTTAACAAAAGACAACAAACAGCACGTGAACCAGTCCCTAATGCACAGATTTCAGCGCTGCGTCCTTCAACCAAATCTGATCTTGCAGTAAATGTGGAAGTTAAGACTAAACTCAAAACTAAATATCGACTTGAAGAACTGCATGGATTCAGAAAAACGGCCTTGCCCTCCCTAAATCTGTAGCTCGCTGCTTCTGATAATAAAACAACTGGATTTGGTCACGCTTTATTTTAAGGTCCAATTCATTAATCCAAACCATTAATGAACTCCTAATTTGCTGCTTAATATTAATAGTTAGTAAGGTAGTTGTTAAGTTTAGGTATTGGATTAGGGAGGTATAATATGGTCATGCAGAATATGTGCTTTATAAGCACTAATAAACAGCCAATGTGTTAATAACAGGCATGCTAATCAGCAACTAGTTAATATAGTGAGAACTGGTCACTAGATGTTTATTAGCCCTGTCAATGGATTCAGAATTGTACTGAAATTAATATTCAGATATTTCTTGAAAAAAAGTTGATTTGTCACCCGTTTGTTCTTCATCAGACTCTGATCCCACGGTAAAGTAACAGCACATCTCCGGAGCACAAACACTCAGTCTAATTAACCTGACACTGACATTGTTTTTCAGAGACTATGAGCTAGTGTTATTCTGAGGTGTTAAATCAAGCAAAGCAGTCGGTTATGTGAAATGCTTTCCACAGGGACACTATTGCAACAGGACTGTAATGTTTTTCACTGATATTTCCTAAGAGCATCAAATAAACGCCAAGTCGGAAAGAATGAGGCCACAATGTTTTCACATGAGCCTGACAGAGTCCAGCAAGAAAGAGCCCCACAAAAATAATGCTTCTTTAAACATTCAAACGATCAGAGCTCACCCTCCAGGAAAATAGTGAAGTGACATGTGGCCAAGTATGGTGACCCATACTAGGAATTAGTGCTCTGCATTTATCCCATCCAAAGTGCACACACACAGCAGTGAACACACACACCGTGAACACACACCCGGAGCAGTGGGCAGCCATTTTTTGCTGCGGCGCCCGGGGAGCAGTTGGGGGTTCGGTGCCTTGCTCAAGGACACCTCAGTCGTGGTATTGAAGGTGGGAGAGAGCGCTGTACATTCACTCCCCCCACCTACAATCCCTGCCGGTACGAGACTCGAACCCACAACCTTTGGGTTACGAGTCCGACTCTCTTAACCATTAGGCCACGACTTCCCCAAATATGAAGGCTCACCTCCTAAAGTTTCGTCTCATGTGTGATTTTTAAATTGCTTTGCACTGCACTGAAAAAAGGCAGTAAAGTGCGTACAAGAAGAACCTGCTCGTCCGCATTCAGGTTCAGACTCAGACTAACAGAGGGACTCTACCGCAGACAGAAACGACTTCTGTTTCCTTGAAAGATTCCCAATGCTGATTCTACGAATGATAACACTTCTTAAAATCTGATAAAAGGACGCAACTCTTATTTTCTCAGGTTCTTGTAATACGCATCTCTCTAAACTGTTTTGTGTTTTGATTATATGGGACACAATGACTTTTGATAAAAACATGTGACCTTCAGCTATTTCATCAGTAACACTTTACAATGAGTTTGCATTAGTTAGTGTATGAACTAACAATGAACAATACATTTATTACAGTATTTACTGTAACAGTAGTTACAGTCGTTCATAGTTAGTTCATGCTAATTCACAGTGCATTAACTAATGTTAACAAGCTCAACTTTTGATTTTAATAATGCATTAGTAAAGGTTGAAACTGACATTGAATAACGTATCATTTACTCTTAGTTCATGTTAACTAATGAACCTTATTATAAAGTGTTACCATAATTTTTTCATTCAAAAAACGTTCAAAGCTCCAGAATGAACAAAAACGCCATAATAGAAGTGTGCACTCCACTGTAAAAAAATTTTTTGAGGTTAATATAAATATTACTGGACTACATTTTACAAGAAATCTCTAATTCAGTCTTTCTAGTTCTTGTTTAATTGAGCGTGTAACTTACTGTTTCTGTGCAATGATTTGTGACACTTACTAGCAATTTCTGACTCTGCGTATGCATCACGCCTGGCACATTGTGTCAACAAAACAATTTTGAATGTTCAGCTTGGTTGCAATGAAAAAAGATTCTCCTAAAAATTCTCCCTTTTGCAGAACAAACCCCAGAAGATGAGTGAGTGGATAAAGTCAGTTTTGCTGCAGAAGTTGACGGTGTCAGCCATCACCTGATGCAACTCTTTCCTCAGAAGAAGCATGTCTCTCCGGGGAGGGGAGTACCCAGCCTGACCTCAAAGCTTTGTCAGGGAGGGTAGAAGAGACAGAAACACATGACTTCCAGACCTCAGCGCTGAAGTCTGACCCCTGCCCTCTCACTATGAGTCTCTACCAGACAATAAAGTCATCTGGCCGCCTACTCGGCTGCTACTGATTTTGCGCAGCATGCATGTGCCGCTTTGATGCAGGTCATATACGTTTCTGACCACATTTTAGGCAGGCTGGCATAAATCCCTCAACCATGGCACGAGTGGACCCTGATTTATTGTTCACAAATGAGCTCACCGGGGGGTTTTCACAGTGCTTTTGGGCATAAGAAAGAAAAGCAGGTGATTACAAATGATCAGTATTTACGATATGTACCACCCACACTTTTCTTTTTTTTTTTTTTTTTAAACGAATGAATGATGACCAATGATATGTACCCCCCACCCTTTTCTTTTTTTTTTTTTTTTTTAAACGAATGAATGATGACCAATAAAATGAAATTCTTCTGAAAACATTTAAAGTGACAGTTAACCCGAAAATAACTAAACTGTATGACTTTCTTTCTTCTGTGTAACATAAGAAAAGATATTTTGGAAAAGTATCAGTGTTTTTTCTTCACACAATGGACGTCGACAGTAACTAAGATGGTTTGATACACTATAAAAAAAAAAAAGAATAAAAAATTCAAGTAAAACACAATTAAATATTCCTTCATATCAACACAGTACACTGTCATCGTGTGCCCTATTTTTGACTTGTTTAACAATATATCAACATTCTTCTAAATATCTCTCTCTTTTGTGCTCAGCAGATTTGAAGCATCATGAGAATGAATAAATGATGACTGATTTTTCATTTTTTTAGGGTGAACTAGCCCTTCATTCCCTAATTCTCTTTATTTAGATTTACA
The DNA here is from genome assembly GCF_001515605.1 of Sinocyclocheilus anshuiensis. Classification (NCBI taxonomy): domain Eukaryota; kingdom Metazoa; phylum Chordata; class Actinopteri; order Cypriniformes; family Cyprinidae; genus Sinocyclocheilus; species Sinocyclocheilus anshuiensis. Next base: position 68,735 of record NW_015552759.1, on the reverse strand, counting down.
AGAAACACTGGTCTGTCATTTAATTATGAAATCTTTTTGCTATCTCAAAACTTTGGTTGATAGCCATCCAGACCATTTGACAAGTTTCAATTCACAGTTATAAAAGGAACATAAACATCGCACCAAAAGCAAGACATGTTATGAAGAAACTATAGCTCACCCTCCGGAGCCGGGAGCTTCTCCCGAGGTAAGGTCCTGGACGATTCGGGTCGATAAAGCACACTGAACTTTTGACTTACGCGAATGGGCAGGCGAGTGGCTATTTCTGTGGTTCTATTAAACTGAACAGGAACTGCAGGATTTTTTTTTTGGCTGGTTTTGACACTTCACGGCCTCAGCAAAAGTGCAGACAGCTAAGTATCATGTGGTCCTGCTGTGAGGTGTAAGGCTAGCCAGATGACTTCCTGTTGCTTCATTCTCACTCAGAACTCTGCTGGTTCCACTTCTCTTCACAGAAGAGCGTTGGGTTCGAGCACAGCTTCTAATAAACGCACACACAGAGGCACAAGTCAAATTAAGCTGTTCACGTGTCGTCTGAAACTTCCAGCTGTCTTAATAAAGTCAAGATAGCTGATAAGTGTGGACCGATTAAAGTAATTCATTAATGTTTACTGTCCTTGACATGAGTTTTGATGCGAGACACTAAGGGCAAAAACACTGCTTTTTTATTTCGTTTCGTTCATGCATCTGTCAATTTTAGTAAAAATTAGTATTTTTTCAGACTAATGGAAAGAATACACTTTCAACTGGCACTTTATATATCCGTGTCTGTAGATTTCAACTACAATACATATCTTTAAAGGCCGTTTTCCAAAATCCTGCACTTGCACTTGCACTAAACTTAACATTTTTATTCCTATCTATATTCTGAAGGAGTTTAAAGAGGGGTTTGTTCATATATAACATGCCTGATTTTATACAACATTTTATTAAATAGAATTGGTGAAAATGTATTTGTTTCTGTCTGTTATATTCTGATTTATGGAGGGACAAAAGAGAAATCTAAAATCACCTCGGGAAAAAGCCTTTAACATGTTAAACATGTAACACCTGGCTTCATCCAGTGATTTTTGTTCTAGAATCACAGTTTTAACTAGACAACACCTCATTTGCACACTTAAACATAACATTTCAATCAACCTTTAAACAAATTCCAATACTTGCGATTCTTAATGTAATCAATCAACGGAGGTTATAATCTATTATATCTATTAGTTTTTGAGATCCAACATGAACTACGACCCATTTCAGTGGATTCAAACTATGATTCATCTGGAGATTCATCTCGAAACGGGACATTTGAGTAAGGGACAAACAATCTGTTCTGATGCTAAAGCCAAACGTTCACAAGGGACTTAAGCAAATCCGAAGCTGAATTGTGAAGCTCCTGAAGGATTTCGACTTGCACAACATCTAAGGACATGAACTTTCTCCCAATTACTTTTAATAGGAATGAGTTAACGGTGGACGGCTCTCGTGGGGGTTTTGTGGAGCTTCCTAAACGGATAAGGAAGGAACGTGCTCTGTGTCAAGGCCTTCGCAATGCGCTGCGGCTACAGATCCCGTGAAACGAGAGCAAGGGTCTTCCCTGTTCCTCGATGTGGACTGGAAAGGGGGCAGAGGTTTAGTTTTGGTCACATCATGACTAAAAACATGCACCGACGACGCTACAGTGAGAGCTTTGGGAAGCGACCCGGAGCTCGTTCCCAAAAACCTCACAAGCTGAATGTTTAGAATTACAGTCTTTGACACGGCCAAATCGCAGGGGCTTCTGGACTTCACCCCAAGTGCTCCGTTTCATATCACACGCTTGTTTATGGACATTGTAACATTGCATCATAGTTGAAATTAAACGGCATAAGAGCAGGAGATAAGAATGCATACTCACATTCATGACACACGAGCAGAACGGATTTCTGTGTGAAGCGTTGACAAAACCACAAAACCAAAATTCACTTCAGTCCAAAAATGCAAAGTACACACGATTCACACAGCAATTCATTCTGCTTTCATTTGATTGATGCAGTTGTAGTTTTGCAGGCAATCTATAAAAATATGTCTCCATTGGTTTAAGTAGTTTAAGCTAAGGAAGGAAAAACAAATAAATGACAGACTTAATGTACAAATGAGTTAATGTGACATTAATGACAGTGTTCTGAATTTCATCTAATTTTCCATACCTCTGATATATGAGTATTGAAATCTTGTTTGCAACACGCACATTTTCTAGGCTGGATTAAGCATATGATGCTTAAATGATAAAAAGCAGGTAACACTTTATTTTGATGCTCCACAACAGACATTCGACTGACTATAAGTAACTTTGCAAGTACCAACCCTAACCCTACATGTAGTGCTAAAGTTACTAATAGTTAGCAGAATGTCAAAAATGGGCTATCAAACAATTGTAACCAAAAAGCATTGATAACATACATCAGTAAAAACTGACACTTTTCTTCACAAACCAACACTGGAGCTCAAGCACATACACACGCACGCACGTACGCAAGCACGCACGCACGCACACACACACACACACTCTCTCTCTCTCTCTC
>NW_015552759.1:63228-66046 GCF_001515605.1 Sinocyclocheilus anshuiensis | reverse complement strand
CACACACACACACACACACACATACACACACACACACACACACACACACACACAATGTACTGAGCTCAGGCTGAAAAAGCTGTACCGTAAAGACAGTTCTTACTGAGATTGAGGTCTCAGTATTTTTAAGTGCACCAAAACTAAATGAGCAAAGTGCAAGAATGTATCAGCTGCAAGTGCAGCTCAAAGTGACAAGCAGTTTTACATTAAAAATCAGTGTAAAGAGGGTTTCTGCTGCGATTTCCACACCGTACGTTTATGACAACAGGGTAAAGTCCACCACGGTACACTTCAGTTATATAACAGGTCTGAAACGGCTAGATTTGTTTCACTCTATACTGTACGTTCCCTGAGGTTTTACACATGCTAACGATTGAAACCACATTGAAAATACAGGATTCAAAATCTAATTCAACCAAAGAAAAAAATAAAATGTAAAAACAAAGAAAAAATATATTTTTTTATTTCTAGGTGACTAATCAAATTTTCTTGCTTCCACTGAAGCACAGGATGTTGTTTTTAAACCATGCTGGAGAACATGAATTCATGTTCATATTTCAAATCATAATACATAATTATTTTTTGTATTGGAAAATTCATGTTAAACTAGAAAACCCAAACATTTTAACTAGCCTCAGATTTTTGGACTCCACTGTACATGTAAACATACAAAGACAAACACACACATAAACAACATACTGTACACAGCACAATAAAACACACAATAATTACGGGAAGAACTCTGAGTCCAAGTGAAAAATTTTCAATTTCGATTTTCAGTTTCTGTTTTTTTTCTTGCCCTCCCACTTTTACGATTATTTACTATGCATAAGCACAGTGTGAGCCGAATGACAAAGCTGACCTCAGATTTACTGGTAAAGCAGAATGTGATATTTACTGACCTCTCTTTCATATTAATTTCGCAATTTGTGTAACGCATCACAAATGTCATAAGGTTCTTTTAATTTCCCTAAAGAACAGCAGGCCAGACGTCGTGCGTTAGTCGCTATTTGTGTTCTTGAATTAAAGAGTGCTTACGTTGGCAAAGTTTTTTTTATTTTTTTATAGATATGCTACTGTAGTTCATGTATCAGAACATGATGCAACTTCTGCTAATAGATGTCAGCCGTCATTATGTTGTAGAGTGATAACACACTGTCATACTCTATGATGTGCATTTTGTTAGATAATGTTTTAGTTAAAATTCATATTGTGCAAGATCAAAAATCAAACCAACAAAAAAAAAATCCAGTTTTACATCTATAACAATAACCAAATGTCAAAAATGATTATTGTGTTTCTATCTTTAGAATGCTGAAACATTCATATAGTAATGACAGCAAATGACTTCATCTGACTCATATGATAGTGATATGATATTATTACACACACAGAGCTATAGTTGAAAGATCAGTTCTAAAGCAGCTTTACAGAGAAGAGTGCTTCACAAAACCCCAGCGAGCAAACAACACTAAGGTTTCATATATTTACATATGTGGATCTCTATAATGATGCTTTCCATTTCAGACATCTAACAAGTGGTAAATAGTATTAAAGAGCATTTTTGTAAATTTGACACAGAAACTTTTACTCAGTCAAGACTCCATAAGCCAAAATCTTCAACAAAACACAACTTCTGCAAAGTTGCAAAATCTGAATCTCAGCTTAAATACAGTTCGTGCTGTGTTTACTGAATAATCAAATCTCTGTAGAGGTCTCTTTATAATAAAGTTAAAAATAAAGAAAATGTTGAAATAAGCAGCATACAGTGGCCGCAGAAAGTATTTAGACAGATAGTCTATCTGGACATTACAACAAAATATCTCATCAAGTATCATCTGTTCTTTAATTCTGAAGGAGTCACTTTTCTGTGAATTAGCTGTATTTTGGGGTGTTTTTAGTGGCTAAGTTCACACAGGTGTCCTACAGAGGAACCACAGATGTAGAGGAACACATGAACTATCAATATGTTCCACTAAGAAGAAACAAAAAACACTATCGTTTTATTCATTTAAATCTATCAAATATTTTACAATTTTTTTTTTAACATGTCGAAAGCAGTGACAGTCAAACAGTGTAGCCAAAATATCCAGATATTTTTGAGGCCTGTATAAAAATCAATATTTACTGTAAATTATTCACTATAACAGTCAAACGCTTTCCTCTAAATAAATAAACCCAGACAGAAACATCAAGCCTGGTAATGAGGATGATTTTTGGTGTAATCTAACTCATTAAGTGCAGCTATGCAAAACACGAAATGTTGCTTACTATTGAAATCTACTAAAACCTAGCAAACTTAAATCAACTATTAAACACGCAAACTCAGCAGTTTATTCACAGATTCTCAGAATTCAGTTTACCTCATGCAGATTATTAATATAATTTAATATCATAAGCTGTTTATATTTACACACCCGAAGTAAATTATGGCTTTTTAATATTGAAACGGTGCAGCATATATGTAAGTTAGCAGACACAAAGTAAGCTAAAGGAACTGTTCTCTCTCTTCAGTATTCACCTGCTGCTCACTAGAGGTGGTCTGGAAGTGCACTGACCTGTAGGGGTCTCTTGAAGGTGTTCAGTGACGCTAAAGATAGTTCCTCCTGGTGTGAGAGTCGCAGGAGTTTCTCTGCTGTAGCTCCACAGCTTCAGCTCGCCGTGAGTTATAGATACAGGAGCTCTGTAAGGCGCAGAGATGCGCGGGGCACTGGAGAACTAGTGACGTGTCTCAAAACCTAGCGAGCTGCCTACCTAGACAGCGCTCACTCTGGGGTATTATATGCGCGCTCTCTCTCTCTCTCTCTCTCTCACACAC
>NW_015552759.1:61952-63192 GCF_001515605.1 Sinocyclocheilus anshuiensis | reverse complement strand
CATAACGTGATAAATACCAGGTACACACACACACACACACACACACACACACACACACACACACAATATGTGCCCAATAATGTCTATATAAAGGTCTACATTTAAAATCGCTAAATTGAAAAACATAAATAGGCTGCATACAGATCAGATGCGTAAAATTCTATTTTAAAACAATATAGATTAAGTATTTCTACACGATTGTAAAAATCTGTTCTAAATGTGACTAACGATTCAACAGTCTGTAAGATTGCGTAAAGAGCTACCTATGATGGCCAATTAAAAAAAAAAAAAATCCGCATAATGCCCAAAATGACTCAGATTCGAAATTATACTTTGAAGTTTTCACTAAATATTCCAAAAGATTTTTTGAAAATGCCTAAAATTCCGATAGCGTCTAGTTAGACCACTCTGTGTGGTTTGAGACACTTCCACTCTGTTTCTCCTCCCATCAGGAACACCTTTGGAACACATGGAGCAATGCGGAAGAGCCAAAGAAGTCTGTGCCAAATTAACTGCGTTACGCCAAGTTTACGTAAGCGTGCACTGCCGATTTTAGGCTACTCCACCTGTTGTCATTGTCAGCACCCGGTGAGATCACGAAAAATGCTTCAAGCGCTAAAACTGGTGATTTAGCATTTTATCGATACTGGGAAATTCGTACAGCTAGATGTAAAATAATAATAAATAATAGCTTGTAAACGTTTCGTTTGAAGTACATGAGGAAGTAAGGCAGACAGTGAACTTAAATCGTATTTGTTTGTAATTGAGATGACATCAGGTCGTGCTAAAGTCTCTTCAGTGGGCAGATTCTCTCACTGTCCCTCTGCCTATCTTAGAACATTTCTGCTTCTGCTGCACTTTGAAATCCACTGTAATAGCTATAGCAATAACTTACAGAACATTGTTTCACATGATCAGACAATGTGTGATAAAGATGTGGAAAGAGGTTTGACGTAATGAGAGATTCTAACATTATCAATCATATGACAGGACAAAACCATCGAGAGAGAAAAGACAGAGCTGTGTGTACATATTAGAGTCATTAGCGGACTATAATTACGTACTGATACCATGCATGCATCCCATTTAAAATATTATTGAACGTTGAATTATAGTTTTGAAGACATTTGCATTTTCCCTTTATGTTTTTATGGGAATGTAGATGTACATCATCATCAGACCTGTGTAGCTCTTGATTTTGGTGTCAAATGAGTGCTAATGACTGTTAACCAAGGCAGTT
>NW_015552759.1:44381-61896 GCF_001515605.1 Sinocyclocheilus anshuiensis | reverse complement strand
CCCCCCCCCCCCCCCCAACTCATATTTTGTATAATAGTGTTAGTTTGGTTTTCTGGATGGGCTATGATGGCATAGGCTGACCATTAACCATTTAACCATAAACAGTTAGCAAAAACATTAGTCATCTACTGCCACCTTCTGGCAAAACATATTATGAATAGCTCACTTTTACCATCGCTCAGATGAGATTAAAGCTTTATTTGCCACAAAGTACATGAAAAATACATCATGATTTTTTTTCCCCAAAGCACAATAACCTTTTGAAAACCGAATGGCCAGGGTATTGTTGTTTGCACTTACTGATTGGGTCCTCTGGTTCTTAAAATGTGAAGAAACAAACAAATACTGCAAAAAGGTTACAAATACATGCACAACAGTAAGTGTGGCCACTTGATGCTTCAGCTGAATGTACATATAATGGGCAGACGGCAAACAGAGCACAGAGCACGCTGGTATGTCAGTGGAATGATGCGCCACGTGTTTATTGACACTTGTACAGAGAAAACAATTATCACCGGGTCATGCAAAGCAATAATACTGTGCAAAACGAAAACACAACATGAACAGTGTGACGCCGGAATAAACATGTATTCAAATTAAACTCCTGAGATGTTAAACATACAGTACAATACAATATGCAGAGATAATATAAACATGGCACTCATGAATATCTTGACAGGTTGATATGTCGCTAAAACACCAGGCGTTCCACTGAAATCCCACCACTGCACTGAAACAGACCAGTCCAAGCATTGATTATTGTAGGAAACTTGAAGAGGAAAGGGCTTTTATAAAGATTCCGAGGTATTGTTGAACTAATGTCTCACTGGCTAATGCTTACAACACATCAAGTAGTTACACACACACACACACACACACTACAGGGGATAAACAAGGGAAACTAGTCACAAATATTTGTCTCTGGGTAAAGAAAACACACTACCATGATACAGCTACAACATCGAGGGGCTATAGACGAATTCAGCATACTCCAGCCTCCTGTAACTGATTGCTTAAGAGCCATTCCCTCCTCATATAAATCCCAGTGTTTCGGAGCAGAGCGACTCAAAATACGGAAACACCAACATCTCGCGAGAACAATCACTGTACATCACTCTAACCTTCACTCGGATAATTACAGCAGAGTTGGGAGGAGGGGTTAAATGTACACAGCTACATGGAATTAACCTCAGACCAGGATGCATATCTGTCACTCGAGTGCCTGGCCACCTTTCGGCTGCGGGGTTTTGTCATTAGTCAGAGAACAGGCTTGCAAAAGACTTTCGCAAGTTTCGAATGGTCTCCGCCTTAGCTTCATCCTCGTTGCTGGAGCGGAAAGTCTCGCCAAAGGCGTTGAAGGCGTTGGTCAAGGACTGGGATTTGCTGCAAAACAGTGGGAAAAGCAAAAGGCAAATTTAGATCGTCTGTGAAGTTACGCCTTTGTTTGGGTAGTCGTGCAATGAACACGAGAGTAAGGTGTTGAAGGCAGAGGAACTCAGTCCCAATCATGGAGATGTACCTTCTTGCAGAGTTTGCAGCTCTGAACCAGGCCAATCACAGGATTCGATTTCAATGGAAAAGCACAAGCAGGTTTGGTGGAGCAGAGCTGATCCCTGCAGGAAGGTAGGACTGCGTTCCAACTCACATACTGTCCGTCCTATTCAGTATACTATGCTACATTATGATTAGCGGGTCCCAAAACATACCCTGCTGAAAAAAACCCCAGCATATGCCGTTTGGGTATGTTTTGAAGCATGATAGCTTGTTTGAGCCGGTTTAAGCTGGTCATGTGCTGGTCCTAAGCTGGTCCTAAGCAACTAGCTCCTGCTCAGGACTACCTCATAACCAGCTTATAACCAGCTCAGGGCCAGCTGAGGACCAATCAAGGACCAGCTCAAACCAGCTGCCATGCTTCAAAACATATGCTGTTTTTTTCAACAGGGTAGTACACTGAAAATAGCATGTCAAAGGTTTTGATATGCAAGAGAACTGATTTGCACTGTTTCTTCGAAAGTGTACATCAATTTTTACGCGTACGCGAGGGACAGCGTACAGTGTGCTTGATGCAAATTTCGCCATCAGAATAGTATGCATGTACTGTACGCGTACCACTCGATTGTTATAACCGCGCATACTTTGTACGTGCAGGTTGCACATGCGCATTGAATTTGTTTTGCAGTAATCAGTTGTTCCACAAGGTGGCAACACTGGCCCAGGCTGTTGTTTCACCGTAGAGAACGAATTTAAAGAGACAGAACAACAACAACAAAATAGCGGAGACTACAACAACAACAACAGACGGCTGCATTTACAAGCACTTGTGAGCAAGAGGTTATGGGATAACCCAGCTTTGGTTTAAAACAGTTCAAAAATATTTGTTATCAGTTATAAATTATGGGGAAAATAGAGCAGACACTGCACATGGATGAAGCTTTTAAGAGCGCATGTGTCGACCGCCCGCGTTCACGCACAACATCAAATGGAGTATACTTTGAAAGGCTACGTGTTCGACTGTACGCATATGCATACAAAAACTAAGTACACTTTGGGCTTTAGGCATACTGGCTACTTTATATGTCAAAGTTAATGTTTACCACCACTACCATATAGTATGTATTTTGTATAGCATGCATGTATGGGATTTATCCCACTTCTCCAGGAGAAGCACCCTAATGCAGGGCAGTGGTGTCCTGTCCTGCTCTTGGAGGGCCAATGTCCTGCAGAGTTTAGCTCCAGTCAGCTCTTGCGTGGAAGGTTCTAGCGAGTCTGAAGACATTGATTAGTTGGATCAGGTGTTTTTAATTAGGGTTGGGGCTAAACTCTGCAGGACAGTGGCCCTTAGAACGGTTTCTTGCTCAAATGGACACGCCTTGCAGCAAATGATCTCCAAGTGAAAAGATGCTTACTTCAACAGAGGATGGGTTGACTTCTGCTGGGGTGCAGGCTGTTCCTCCACAGGAGGCTGAGATTGGGTGGGTTTTGCTGGGGTAGGTTGGGCCGGGGCTGGGGTGGGAGCAGGGGAAGCAGTTGCTCTAACAGGGGCTTCAGATGTAGTAGTAGTCTGTGCTCGGGCTTCAGGTTTGACTTGCTCTCTGAGCACTGGTTTAGGCTGGAGCTGAGGTTTAGCTGGTGACGGGGGTTTAACAGGGCCTTTGGCTGGGGATTGCTCTTGAGCAGGGACTGGATCTGTCTGGGTTTGCCCAAGATTCTGATCTGTATCGCCCAGTTGAGCTTTCGGTTTGGCCTTGGTGGGAGGTGGGGTCTGGGGTTTGGGTTGGATCTGAGGCTTGGAGTTCCTCCGAACTGGAGGCACAGGCTTTGGGGGAAGGGGTTTGGGAGGTTGGGGTTTTGGGGGCAGTTCCGTTGGCTTCCCTGGAGTGGGTTCAGGTGCGGCTTGAGTCTGGGCTTTGGGCTGCTGCATGGTGGGTGGTAGAGTTGGGGTAGGGCCTGCTTTGGGCACAGGCTCCTGGTCAGGGACTGGCTCAGGTGTAGGCTCTTGACTCTTAGGTTGTGGGTCTTGGGGTTTCACTGCCCCCCCTAGGTTTAGTACAAAAGAGAGTCATCATATTATAACATTTTTACACGTTGAGGCTTGCAAGAAGGTTTTAAATCCAGCACCGGAAACTTTGCATGATTTATGATAAAAAAATTAAGGCGCCCCCAAGACTGGCCAAAGTAACCATACAAAGGGTAATTCCCAAGGTAAGAATAGTCATGTCCACAAAACAAAAGGAAAAGTCTTTACTCTAAACAAGCAGATGGGACAGTTAGCTTGCAGCAGTATCATAGGTGTGGATGTGAAGACTAATAGCTGCAGGTTCACAGCAACAGATCATGCATACAAAAGAACCAAGACCCAGAGGCTGCATGCGCCTTATTTAAAACAAAGACTGCATATCTTTTAGTGTTCACCCCTGGCCTTAATTGGGATGTTTTGCCTTGCCTTGTTTCAGATATACTTTGTTATACGTTTTATACAAAATCAGTGTTCTTTATAAAGTGCATAAAAAACATAAGGGACAGTTGGGATACATGCAGGAGCAGGTAAAATGTGGGAGATTCTTTGTTCTCTTGAGTATGAGAGAGAATTACGTAATGATCTAGTGAGCGAGGTGTGTCTTGTGGTTCTGCTTGTTTGTTTAAAAATACTTGATTATGTTTCTTGCTATCTCACTATAAATGAACATACAGTGGGCTTGACCCTTTAGAAAGTTTACAAAGACACTCAGAAGAATCTCATGCCTTTCATAAAGGGTATTCCATTTGAAATGAGTCTAACAAAAATATAATTCAGTAACACAGAACAGTAAGTCTGGGAAATGGGAGCTTTATTACTTTGGACATGAGGGGGAAAGACTAGATCTATATCAGACAGTAATCACAGGTGAAACCCAAGTACTGGATTTAAAGAGGCAGTGACATCAGCAAAGCCTAATCAACCCAAGTCAATGGGTATAAAGTCAGAGCACACTATGAGACGCTACATCAGCATATAGCGATGGAGATCTGATTCTTCACAAGAATCATGAGTACATTCATTGATTTCATTAGGTATACTTTTCACACAAAAAATATTTCAGATTTTTCCACTCTTTGGTAATGCATGCAAATATACTTAAGTAAACATTTCCCATGCAATATAAGGACATATTTTAAACTCGGAACATAGATACCTCTCGAGCATTATAGATACCATCTTGCATGTTGATAAAACAGTTAAAAGCATCAATATACCGAACAGTCACTACTCTGATAACACCCCAGACATCTCTCTTGTACATATTCAGTCTTGTCCAAGAACACTAAGAATCATGTCTTTACAACTGGAAAAGCTCATTGTTTGTGAAATATTGCATTATTAAACGTCAAGGCCAAATCTGTATCACTATATTAGCTTATTTAATTGAATGTCTTTGCATAAAAAACAGTGACTCCACTGAATGGCTAGAAAGTGGTACCTCTCTCGCTACTGTGAAATTGCATTGCATTCATGACACACAGGTGATGGCTGTGAGAGAAAAAACTCAAATCGGTGTGTAAATAGTCATAAGATTATTTTAAGAGATCTCTTAAAATTTGCTTTCTTGTTTGGGTGAATGTCACAAAAACACGTTTAGGTCACATTTCACGACAAAATCAAAAGATAAAGAAAACATTTAACAAAATGAAAAATCTCATTACTGTAATGAATCCAGATATTTTACTTTGAGGTTTTTTGGTATTTATTTACTATTATTCGTGTGGTGATTCTAATTGGTGTAATACTACAAATGTGTTTTGCATTTAAATGGTCAGAAATGAAAGGCAGTACAGCAAATATGCTGTGATATCATTTTACCCCCTTAATCATCATGAAAATAATGCTAAATTGCAATACAAAAAACCTCAATGGTTTTACAGTTTTTCTCGATTGCTTAAACACTATCACCAGGCTTTTGAACTAAAATTTCAAAACCATAACGCCATTTATCAAAAAGCACACCCATTTCCCTAAACTATAAACACTATTCCCCTTTTTGACACATGAATCAGATTTGTTGAACTGTCACTGCAAAACTGTACACACAAATCCCTTCATTTCTCATTGCCTAGACCATGTTGTCATTTAGAAAGCACTAGCATTCAATATTGTTCACTCAAGTCAGCATAGCTTGAGCTCAATTAGCAAACAATTACCCAGGTGGAAACACTAAGAGTCAAAATGTATCACACACCAATCAGAACCTTCAATAGATAGATAAAAGAGCCCAAGTCAGTTCATTCAGTTTTGGAACAATGGATCCAGAGAGATGTGATTGAAAAGGTCAAGGACACCAGAGAGGAGGAGGAGGAGGAAGAGGATGAGCAAGAGCAGTAAGGAGTGGAGGAAGAGGTGAAGGAAGAGGAAGAGGAGAAGGATGAGGATGAGGGGCAAGGAGACAAGGAGTCTCAGATGAAATTCGTGCCACTAGTTGACCATGTCCTTGTCCATGGTATGACTATGAGGGAGGCTGGGCAATGAGTTCAGCCAAACTTAAGTTGCTTCACCGTCGCCTCGATCATAAGAACCTTCAGGGAGGAAAACAGGTAGGTGTACCTCAGTGTACTCTACTGTAACTTTTGAGTGCTGTACTCTGTTACAACACATGCATCAAATTGCCTTACATACAGATAGAGTTTCTGTCTGCTTCCATTTTGTAAAAAGGATGTTACAGTTACAGTAATCAGTACTTCTATTTTTGTAGGACACAGAGACGATGGAATGGAAGAAGCCTGACTAGACATTTCAGCTGATGCCAGGGGTGGATCAGGCATGCAAGAGGATTTCCCCCCCGCTGCCTAGCTAGGGCCAGTATAGCCTGTGATGTGGATGAGATTCTCTGGCCTGACCCAGAACAAAGATGTGATGCTGGGGCGGAATATTTTTTGTTGTTGTTTGGTGTATTGTACTGTACAGTACATTAAGGAATAAAAAATGTGCAAATGTATACGTGTTCATTATGTGAAAAGTTCCTTGAGGGGGAGAACCACAAGCAACATAACTTATTACTGTTTTTTGTTTTTGGTTTTTGTAGTATTGTTTTGAATTTATCTCACCAGTGTGTAAGACTATGTTGTAGTGTATGTGTTTTTGAGGGCTTGTGTGTGATGTCTGAGGCCAAAGTTTGGTTTTTCAGCAAGAGTGAATGGTTTTGAGTGTAGAGCTTCATTTTGACCTGAAAATAGGATGTTTGGGGAATTGGGTGAGACATTATGGATTTGTGTTTACTGTTTTGAGAATATGAGGCATAGTTTCAAGAAATGTGTTTAAGCAATCGAGAAAAACTGTAAAATAGGCTTTATTTTCATTATGCAAAATATAAGTTTATTTACTCTTTTGATTTTGGGGGTGATATATTAACATGACACTTTCTTGACACGTTTCTTGTGATTCACCCATTTTGACAATTTCACTACAGTAGGTTTTGTATTGCTCAGAAGGATATGTAACATAAGCTGACAGTCAAGAGGTCATGGGAGGAAGGACTCATCTGCTAAATCTAACGAACCTATTCTGAAACCTTCATTAAACCTGATCCTAAAATTGACTGGCTTAAGTTGGAAATGTAATGGCCATTCAGTTGTATGGCTCCTCGTGGTTATCTGTTTACAGTTCATCAGGCTGAAAGAAAATCTTCTTGGTAACCTTGAGAAAACAAATGTTTAAGACAGCTTCAAACAATTCCAAAGAACTACCTTCTGACGCCTCTTTAGAAACCATGCTGCAAGTACTAAAAACACTTTAAAATCTTATTTAAAAAAAAAAGAAGAAAGTTATTGAATACACGTGGTTGTGTATTCAGCATGTAAACACATGGACTTACAACAGCAAGCTTGCTTGCACATCACTCATGCAAAACCACAAACACTACATTTATATAAATAAAAACAAAACATCACACATATAGCACGCACACACAAATGTTACAGCACACACCCAAAAGCAAATCTCAGCTAGACGATTAGGAACTACCCTTACTGAAACAAGTTAAAGTACAAAAGGTCAACAATCTTTCATATTGACCACATGAGACACCACAGCACTGGACTTTGCTTAGGCACAGTTAGAATTATTCTTTAGCTGGCAGCGACAACCCTGGATACCACACGACTAACAAAGGAAACGAATGCAGCCACCAGAAGCAAACAAGGACAGAAAAGTGAACAGTACAGAAAAACACTTCATAGGGGAGAGCGACACAGTCAAGGCAGATTCTGAAGAGCACACGCTCCAAACCACTGCATCTGTCACTATCTTAACCTCAACCGGCAGCAGTGAACTGAGCTTTCGATTTATTGTGGGCTGAACCATGTATCTGGAATTGTGGCAGTGGAAATCATTTTGCCTGGACTTGTTTTGGTCCGACTGCAACTCCGTTACAGTCGAGAATGTACTGTAAACAACCTTGTGGAGGGGGCCGCTGGCCGAGGGTCTTGCTGGGGTCAGTCAGGCTTTCTTTTAAGGCAGTGCTCTGTAGACACACACAAACAAACACACTCAAATGGTTTTCAGTCTTAGTGCATTTCCACTGATCCCACACCAGGGGGCGACACTAGACAGAAAGAGTAACAACAGCCACAGAAACGATTTTTTAGGAGAAATTTAAAGTGACAGTTCACCTAAAAAAAATGTACTCATCCAAACCTGTATGATTTTCAAAAGAAGATGTCTCAGACATTAAAAAAGATCTCTCTCCCCCCCCCCATACATTTGAAGTCATTGATCTCCAATGTTTTGAAACTTTTATTGCACAGACTAAGACAGTTTGGGCGAGTAAATGATGACAGAATTGACATTTTATGTTCAAGTGCAGCCCAAAAGAGCTGTGAATATACTATAAGCATACTTTGTTTGTTAAAATACTGCATATATTTTTACATGTTTTGTGCAATTTGCTGTGCATTTGTTATTTAGCTGGTCACCCCAAACAGTTCTTGTGTGTTAATGGTGCAGTGAATCTCAGGATATACTGTCCTAAATTATCAGAAGGATTTCAGTAAAACAAACATTTAAACTAGAGAAAAATTGTAGTGCTCCAAGGTGTCCACTTGTTTTTAATTCACATGCACTCTGCACTTTTTTGCACGATTAAATTTATGAAATAAAAAATGTTTTGCTACACTTTTTCAGCCTGTATTGGATTCTGTGTGTGGCTGGATACCTTCTTGTTTGTTTTCAAGTAAAACAAATATTCAAATAGTAGTTTTCTGAAGAAAGTGTAAAGGCTTCTGTTTGTGAGCTTTGGTTAGTGGTGCTGCATTGAGAGACAAAACCCTGTTTGCTGCTCAACGCTGGCTTTTTATAGCTGCCCTTTTAATTTGTTTGACAGAAACTTTCCTTAATAAGCCTTTATGTGACCAAGTTCTTCTGTGCTCTAAATCACTCACAGATCTTTTGACAGTTCGATAATCTCTATTTAGTTTTTGCAAAATATTAGTTGTTTTTGTTTTTGTTTCTCATCTTCAGTAAGATCGTTCTTCCTCCCCATATTGCATGAGAACTGTAACTCACTTAAAGCCTGTTTAAAGGCAATTCTGAGAACTGTTTCTAAACACATTATAAATCTTAGAAATGTATTGCTGAAACATGCTACAAAGACTGTGAACTATCATTCAAAGTTGGTTAATAACACCTTTTTCTGTGGTGTGACAAACTCAGAACACATTTTTAATATTGCTTTACACGGACTTTAATAATGTGGAACAACACACTTTAAGCAGGTTTTTCCTGGCAAACTATTTAGCAAACCTGTCTGAGAGTGATACTAGTTTTCTAAAAAGATACGAGACATAAACCAAACAAATACTTTCTTAGAAAAACTACAACTGAATGTTTATTTTGAAGGTGAAATCCTTCTGGCACGACTCTTGAGGTGTTGCAGTGCTGTAGCAGTGGAGTGTGATGAGCGTACTTGTGCAGGTTGGACAGTGGTTGGAGGTCTCTGAGGGGATCGAGCTGTTGTGCGGCCCGAGTCTTGGTTCATCTTGGCCAGAACGATGGCAGTGATCAGCTGACGGTCCTCCAGCTGGTGATCTCCAATCAGCTGCATCGACGAGCCCACCACCTACAGCCAAACACACAGCAGCATTAACACAGGAAGATCCATCCATCCGTCCGTCCGTCCATCTGTCTGTCTATTATATTTATAATCTGTCTGTCTGTCTGTCTGTCTATCTGTCTATCTATCTATCTATCTATCTATCTATCTATCTATCCGTCTGTCTGTCCATCCGTCCGTCCTGTCCTATCTTATCCTATCCTATCCTATCCTATCCTATCTGTTCGTCTGTCTGTCTGTCTATCTATCTATCTATCTATCTATCTATCTATCTATCTATCTATCTATCTATCTATCCGTCTGTCTGTCCATCCATCCGTCCTGTCCTATCTTATCCTATCCTATCCTATCCTATCCTATCTGTTCGTCTGTCTGTCTGTCTGTCTGTCTGTCTGTCTGTCTATCTATCTATCTATCTATCTATCTATCTATCCATCCATCCATCCGTCCATCCATCCATCCATCCATGTAGTGTGTGATGTGCTGCTCCTGCACTCAATGAGGATGCGTTCATTCACTGTGCTCACATAGAAAACAGTTTCCATAGCAACATACTAAGACTCTTATAATGAAGCAAAACATTTCAACAGCAACAAAAATGCTTTGAACATGATAGTTCATCATCTGACATGAGATTATTTGCCATAAACAAATATCTCTAAGCTAAAGGAAGAATGATGTCCGTTTTGGAGACAATGAGATGATTTTGTCATTGTGGCACGCCACAGGGAGAAAACAATCATGACCACATCCTTCCATGATGGAAACTCAAAATATTGTCTTTTTTTATCACATCAAAATTAATTTACTGAAAGCGTTGGAAATGAGGCATTTTTCTGAGAAATGTTATTGTCTTGTGAGATCAAGAAATGTCTCATTATTGTAAATGTCCACTCCCAAAGCGCCAAAAACTACAGCTTGTGCAACAGTCCTGAGCATCACTACACCCGTCTCACTGAAACAAGACGGGACAGCAGGAGTTTTCATTCATTAGTGTGCAGTGATTACAGTTTCATCAGTGATACATTTCATTTGGAAGCCGTACAGTTTCTTTGTGTGTGGAAAAGACACATTTACGTAATAATAAACGTGGAACACACAACACTATTATACATTTATTTATTTAACACATTTCAAATGTGCACCTAACAGAACTTTACATACTAACTTGTCTATTTTGTATATTGTGTTTTTGCTATTTTGCACATTGTCTATTTTGTATATTTGTATATTATTCTTTCTATTATCTGTGTCTTGTCTTGTCACTGTCATTCTGTTGCACTGTGGAGCTTCTGTCACTAAAACAAATTCCTCATATGTGTAAACACACCTGGCAATAAAGCTCATTCTGATTCTGATTCTGATTCTGATTAAGTTAATCAGTGATAACTCCTCGTTCACTGAAACACTTTACACTCACTGGAAAAGTCAAAAACAGCTGTGTCAAGAAGCGTCAGGACACAGCTTCAGGGTTCCCACTCTTCTTCAGTGATCATTTTCCAGGACATTTGTAATTTAATTATGGCAGAAATACAAGACATGGATCACGCCCTAAAGTAATATCTTCCTCTCTCGAGCAGTCTTTAAAAACATACAGTTTATGGCCATGACTATAAAACTATTATATCAGCCTCCTAATTATTCATTACAACAAATTTTTAGAACCAATTTCAGTACGTGTTTTCATCTCATTTTTATTTCAGTCCAGTTAAATTGTAAAGCATTTCTCTAAAAACTCAGAGAAAACATTAACCTGTTAATATGAATTATATATAACTTTGAGTCTTATTTTCAAACAAGTAGTTATATATGGATTCTTAACATCTTGTATCTCACAATCGTCATTCTTTTAAGCAGACATATTTATTTGTATAAATCATATATGTGACCCTGGAGCACAAAACCAGTCATAAGGGTCAATTTTTCTAAATTGAGATTTATGCATCATCTGAAAGCTGAATAAATAATCTTTCCATTGATGTATGGTTTGTTAGGATAGGACAATATTTGGCTGAGATACAACTATTTGAAAATCTGGAATCTGAGGGTGCAAAAAAATCTAAATATTGAGAAAATCATCTTTAAAGTTGTTCAAATGAAGTTCTTAGCAATGCATATTACTAATCAAACATTAAGTTTTGATATATTTACGGTAGGAAATTTACAAAATATCTTCATGGAACATGATCTTTTCTTAATATCCTAATGATTTTTGGCATAAAATAAAAATCTATAATTTTGACCCATACAATGTATTGTTGGCTATTGCTACAAATATACCCCAGCGACTTATGACTGCTTTTGTGCTCCAGGGTCACATATGAAAAAAAATTGAATCAGTTCATTATTAATGCTAATAATAATATTAAAGAAAACAATGTAATATTGGCATGTACCCTTCAAATATTTTAAGTATTGCTTTAAAAGGTATTGCAATAAAAAAAAAGCAATTGCTATAAAATGTATTGTGTTTTTTCTTCCAATATTTTGAGCATCATTAACATTGAGCTTCTTTGCGTTCATCTTCAGCATTCTTGCCTTTGTTAATAGCCTGTTTACAGACTTTGTAATATTTCCACACAGATGACATTTTGGAAAATGCTTGTAATACAGTTTGTGCGCAAGTCCAGAACAGCGATCGGCTAAAATAAATAATAAATAATACCGTCTTCTGTCATTTTGGCAGTAATCAGCGTTGTTTATGTTCAGGATAAAGCTCGTGCATGCTGAACGTAAACAACGCTGATTATGTTGTGTACATATGTGATACTCTACAAAATGGCGGAAGACGGTACCTCGGGGAGAAGAATTGTTGAATAAAGTCGTTATTTTGTTTTCTTTGCACACAAAAAGTACTCTCGTAGCTTCGTATAATTGCGGATGAACCACAGATGTCACATGGATTATTTTAACGATGTCTTTGCTACGTTTCTGGACTTGGGAACATTTCAGTTGCATTTCTGTCTATGGGAGGGTCAGAGAGCTCTCAGAATTCATCATAATATCTTAATTTGTGTTCCGAAGATGAACGGAGGTCTTACGGGTTTGAAACGACGTGAGGGCGAGTAATTAATGACAGAATTTTAATTTTTGGGTGAAATAACCCTTTAATTGTTTCGGGCCAGTGGTGAACTGTTCGTTCTTGGCTAAAGGAAAACAATTACATTTTTAAAATGATAATTTTTTTAGGACAACTACAAGATTGTCAGATTGTCAGTTTTCCAGGTTTTCTAGGACGCGTGGGAATCCTGAATCATCAGTGATGCCATTGACTCTTGTAAGGTCAAAAATTATCAAAGACTTCTGCTTTCCTGTCCGCGCTTATTT
This sequence comes from Sinocyclocheilus anshuiensis, assembly GCF_001515605.1. Lineage (NCBI taxonomy): Eukaryota > Metazoa > Chordata > Actinopteri > Cypriniformes > Cyprinidae > Sinocyclocheilus > Sinocyclocheilus anshuiensis. The sequence continues at coordinate 48,991 of NW_015552759.1, read as the reverse complement.
CCGTCGTTGGTATAAGTGGCAGTGGGTGGTAATAGACTAGAAATGTACAGTTTTATACCATCGTGCTGATAACGTTTCTTTAGTCATTCGGCAATCCTACAGCCTGAACCACCGTAGGGAAACCATCCTTACACTCTCATGTGACCGACTGCAACATTTAAGTCATTTTGTTACAAGATTGCGACTGTACTTTTATGTCATTGCTGAGAGGTGGTTTGGTTTACAGGTTTAGGAGTAAAAGGTGGATTCAGGTGCTGAAAAATAGCTTTTTAATAGTGTAATGTAATTAAAAGTCTTGTGACTATAAACCTATCTGGCTGTTATGTGTTATATTGTTTAAAATGGTTTTGCTTTAAGGCAGGGATGGAGTTCTAAAACGTCATGCCAGTACAACAAAACCTATTTATTTTTAGTTATAACAAAACACACTGTGGTCAAATCATGGTGAGCTGACATCACACCAGTGACGCCTGTCTTATGAGACTGGGTTTACTGGCTGCTTTTGGCAGAATTTGTATGAACTCTTCCACATTTTTTGGCCAAGTTTGTTGTTTGATGCCAAGTGTAAAGAAAATTACCTGCACGTGTGGATATTAGCAGGAAATGAAAAACTACAGGAGTGTCCTTAGAACGTAAACACTTGAGTTCTTCTCTCGCATGAGCAAAAAAAGTGAGCTTCCAAAGAACTATTGCTATGTCTGACTCACATTCCTAACAATGGATTGGCAAGGAATTATGTGTTTTCTGCAAAACCTCAGAAGGCATGCACCCATTGGTCTGTGTCCTGGCACAATACTCAGTCACTGTGGTCAACGCCTCCTCTCATAACTATAAACGAATCACACATTGTCTGGTGTTGATCTTCACCTATCAGCTCACATGCGATAACATGAGAGGTCAGGTGGTTTGAATCAGTGCTTGTGTCACTATGCTCTCACCTCAGTGATATAGTCCTTTCCGTCCTTTCCATGTATGGCTTTAACAGCACAGATGTCTAGACCTCCAAAGACATCCGCACAGGTGTCCACCCACAGCTTATACCTGCAGGACAGAAGAGCTTTCACTTTCCCAATTCCTGGTTTCTGATCGCTTCACGTTGAGTTATAAAATGAACTGCCTGTTGAACGCCTACTTCAAAATCCTGATCATATGTGCAGTTTTCTTTTCCAACTCTACATTGACGTGACTAATAAATTCTGAAGCGATTCTATAGTTTATTCTGTAATAGCCAATCTGGGATGTGTTTCCTGTACAACCCTGTCATAACTTACTATAGTATAATGCATTGGTGGAGAAATTAATTAGCTATTCATGACTGTTTCCCAAAAGCACAGTATTTTAGTAGCACATCCGTCATTCAAACAATGTTGCTTCAACAATATACGGACAAGTGGTGGAGTAATAACATCTGCACCAATACAGCAAGTTCATCCAGAGCATGTCTATCTGTCGTACTCACCTGTCAGTCATGGCTACTTGCTCCAGCATGGCAGAGCCAGTGTTTGATTTCCAGTTGCCAGAGATGGATGTTCTCCTGTGAATCACAACACATACTGTATCACATATTCAGCCTGCGCAATGATTTCACCAATCTTTATCAAAGGAATGCTTCACCAGAAAATTATAATTTGCTATTGTATGACATCAGAAGATGCATAGACTGCTATTATGATAAGATATTATGATTTTTTTTGTGATCATTCTCTGCATCCTTTTTGAAGCTTGAAAGCCTCAGTTCCCATTAATTGTCATTTCATGGATCAGGAATGACTTGAGGGTCTACCAGCTTGAGATAGATGGTCTATTACTGTAAGCTGTGTCGGTGCAGCTGTACTTACATGTACGCTTTGTAGTCAGAACCGATCTTCTGGACCCTGATGTCATATTTAGCATCAATGAAAGGCTCTGTGGTGGTGTAGGTTTGAGTGATGGCCACAACACTCGCAATGTCTTGGAAGTCACTGTGATTGTCAACTTTCACCTGCCAAGGCAATGTTTCATTAATATGTTGTCCTGTTATCAATGGGGCTGAGACTCATTAATGGATATGTTGGGTGAAGTGTGTAATTTCTGTGAAATCAGCAGCTTTGAAAGAAGTATTAAACACTTACTCTATTGGCTCTTTTAAAGGAAAACAGGTAAACAGTGCCTTGGTTAAGACATTGACTGATAGTCGTGTGGATTATTAGTATGTATATGCACAGAGAACTTCTCACAAAAACATATGCCTAGTTTACAACACATGCGCAGGTGCATTAATTTGTTCTTAACACTGTCCTAATGAATTTGGAGTTCATTAAATTATTTCACAATCTAACAGAATTTGGTACACAGAATGTACACACTTGATTTATTTCTGTTCAAAACTGTACACATCAGGGTTATTATCGTTAACTGTGCAACTACATGTCAACTAGAAGTCATTCGTAGACTAGTAGACTGCTAACACTTTATATTGATGCTCCACAACAGACATTCTACTGACTATAAGTAACTTTGCAAGTAATTCTAATAACCTTAACCTAACAGTCTACTAATACTCTAATGCATTTACAAATTAATCATGAGTTAGTTGACATATAGTTGCACAGTTACTTAGAGTTAACAGAATGTCTAAAGAAGACCATCAAAATAACGTGTAAACAAACTATTAAAAACATGATTAAAAATGGAAATAAAAAATAAACGAAGATTAAAAAGTAATAAAAAAGAGTAAAAGGCAGCACTTTATTTTAAGGTGTCCTTGTTACACGTTACATGTACTTACTATTATAATAACAATTAATTATGCATAATTACATGCAATTAACGCTAAGACAAACCCTAATCCTAATCCTAACCACATTGTCAGGGATAGTCCAGCCTCGTCAGGCCCAATCACCTCACACACCCGTTCACAATCACCGGAGTACTAATCAGCCGCACCTGTCACCACCTCATCAACACTAGCTCAAATGCTCAGTCACTGCAGTCACACTTCGTCTGGTCTTGAGTTCACTACGCTACTCCTTACCTGACTCACTAACCTGGACTCCATCCTGAAACCTACCAGTCTCTGTGTCATCCTCTTCAGCCCGATCCTAGAAGGAACCCGTCTTCACGTGAGCTAGATCCCTCGTCCCTCACGACCCTCGGTGAGTACTATCCAGCTCAGCCCTCAAATTGCTACCTTGACTAGAATGAATGTATCATTAATTTCATCTCACCAATTCCTTTCAGCGCAAGCCCTTGTAGACTCTGGTTCTTCAGGGAACTTCATATCCCGTAACACACTCCAACGACTTCAACTACGACCGCTGAAATATGCCCATGTCCTTAATATCCTCACCATCCATGGAAAGCCGTTGGGTCGTGGGAAGATTCAGCTATTCTCCCCCACCATCACGCTCCGCATTGGGTGCCTTCATGAGGAACTCATCTCTTTTCTGGTGCTGGAGAATTCCACAGCGGAAATCATCCTGGGACACCCTTGGTTAACCCAACATGCACCCATCATTAACTGGACCATCAGCGAAGTTATACACTGGAGTGAGTACTGTCGGCAGCACTGTATGTCCCAAGTTCTCCCTCTGTCACCTGGTTTCCTCCCGGTCTGTGCCACCTCCATCGAGAGCCCCGAACCCACAGAACCTCCCAGCATTCCCAGTGAATACCGGGCGTTTCAGGATGTGTTCAGTAAGCGGGCCGCGACGAAACTACCACCTCATCGGCCATGGGACTGTACCATAGATTTGCTGCCTGGAGCTCAACTCCCTAAGGGTAGGGTATACCCGTTGTTCATCCCGGAGCAAGGAGCGATGGAGGAGTACATTAAGGAGGCTCTCCAGCAAGGCTTCATCCGGCCCTCCACCTCACCGGCCGCATCCAGTTTCTTCTTTGTGGGCAAGAAGGACGGAGGCTTGCGGCCTTGTATTGATTACCGAACTCTCAACTCACAAACCGTGAAATATCCGTATCCCCTTCCACTGGTGCCGGCCACCCTAGAGGAACTTCGTGGAGCTCGTATATTCTCCAAGCTGGATCTGCGAAGCGCCTATATCCTCGTTCGTATCCGCCATGGTGACGAGTGGAAGACCGCCTTCATACTGGCCACAACCCAAGACCGTTAAGGAACTCCAACGCTTTCTAGGATTCTCAAATTTCTACCGTCGTTTCATCCACCACTTCAGTCAGCACACAGCCTCCCTCACGTTCATGCTCCGAAATAAGCCCAAGTCTCTGTCCTGGACGCCCACAACCATCCAAAGTTTTGAAGGACTGAAGGAAGCCTTCTGCACCACTCCTACCCTCGTGCTTCCCGATCCTCAGAGACCGTTTGTTGTGGAAGTAGATGCGTCCACAGTAGGGGTGGGATCGGTGCTCTCCCAGCATTCTGGAGAGCCTCCTATCCTCCATCCCTGTGCATACTTCTCCCGCAAGCTTTCCCCGGCGGAGCAAAATTATGACATCGGGAACCGCGAGCTTCTCGCCATCAAACTCGCTCTGGAGGAGTGGAGACATCGACATACCGGCCCGGACACAAGAACACCAGAGCAGACGCTCTGTCGCCCCTTCCTCAGGCCACGGAACGATTGATAACCCCGGAGACCATTCTCCCTCCAGCCCTCATT
>NW_015552759.1:32205-43959 GCF_001515605.1 Sinocyclocheilus anshuiensis | reverse complement strand
CAGTCGCTTGGTCCAAGGATGCGCAGTCTGTGCCATCACCAAACCTCCCCGTCCCCTGCCACAAGGCAAGCTGGTACCACTTCCCATACCTCACCGGCCCTGGTCCCACATCGGAGTCGACTTCGTCACCGATCTCCCCGAGTCCGAATCACACACCTGTATCCTCGTAGTTGTCGACCGATTCTCAAAAGGATGTAAACTTCTCCCCCTCAGAAAATTACCCACGGCCATGGAAACCGCTACACAGTTATTCCACCAAGTCTTTCGCAACTTCGGCATCCCGGAGGATATCGTCTCCGATCGTGGGCCTCAGTTCATCTCCCGGGTCTGGAGGGCCTTCTTCCATCTCCTTGGTGTATCAGTTAGCCTCACCTCTGGATATCACCCACAGTCCAATGGCCAGACTGAGCGCAAGATCCAAGAGATCGGGAGATATCTCCGTCTGTCTGCTTCTCCCCCAGGGTCTGACGAATCCGGCGTACCTCCTCCTCCCGAAATCGCTGAAGAGGAGACCATCTACAGAGTCAATTCTCTTCTGGACTCCCGGCGTCGAGGCGGCCGCCTAGAGTATCTCGTGGACTGGGAGGGATTCGGCCCCGAGGAGAGATCATGGGTTCGTAGAGATGATGTGCTAGATCCCTTACTCCTCAGAGACTTCCATGATCGTCACCCAGATTGTCCCGCTCTCCGGGGCCGCGGCCGTCCTTGACGTCGGGGTACTGTGAGGGATAGTCCAGCCTCGTCAGGCCCAATCACCTCACACACCCGTTCACAATCACCGGAGTACTTATCAGCCGCATCTGTCACCACCTCATCAACACTAGCTCAAATGCTCAGTCACTGCAGTCACACTTCGTCTGGTCTTGAGTTCACTACGCTACTCCTTACCTGACTCACTAACCCGGACTCCATCCTGAAACCTACCTGTCTCTGTGTCATCCTCTTCAACCCGATCCTAGAAGGAAACCGTCTTCACGTGAGCTAGATCCCTTCCATTCCATAGACTGTTGCTCTAACCCGTTTGCTCTTTATCTCTCTCTCTCAGCACCTGTTAAATAAAGATCCCTGTTTACTTTACCTCTCCGTCCTTGGTCTCCTTCTGTACTGTGACACACATAGTAAGTACATGTAGTTAATTAATATTACTCAGTACTTAAATGTATAATTACACTGTGACACTTATTTACTAAAATAAAGTGTAACCCAATAAAATCAAAAGCACATAGTAAAATTACAAAAGAATACTATAAATCAGTAAAAACTAAAATGAAAATACAGAAATGAAATACTAACAAAAACTATAATAGTAAACAACTAAACAAATAAAGTAACACGTGCACATGCACCTTTTGAAGAGCTGTTTTCACAATCAGTCAAACATTTTCTCATACCTTCCCCATTCCAGAGTGAGCGTGTCCGATCTTCACCACCACAGGGAATGTTGGCATTGAGATCTGAAACACAGATTCATTGTTTTCACTGTTGACTTTCTTTAATATGCATGATCCATGTTTGCATTGGTTACTGACTTTAAGCAAGGATCCAGGAACTGGATTTAATCCCATTTAATCCCAGATACAGGCGAATAAAAACTTTTATTGTTTCAGCATCTGTTAGTCATTTATTATGCTTCAGAAACAGGTGTGTTGCTGACAATTATCAAATCCGGCTCATCATATGCAGTCTAGCAATCAAGCATGTGTGAACAAGATGAGTTTTATGTCCTATCCACATCGCACGCAACACGACAACCAATCTGACATTTCTGAGTGCAGCACAGTATTTAAACAGACTCATTTCCATGAAGAACTGATGGCATAAAGAGTATGAGAACAGAGTCAGATCTGAATGGATCAACTGAGCATCCACTGATCCGTGTGTGTGTGTGTGTGTGTGTGCTTGTTTATATGGTTTATGAGGACACGAATTTGTATAATGACATGGGTATTGCCGAGATATTACAAGGTGAAAGTGATTTATGAGGACACTGCCTATGTCCCCGTAATTCAAAAGGCTTAAAAAACATACTACATGCTGTTTTTTTGAAAATCTAAAAATGCACAAAGTTTCCTGTGAGGGGTAGGTTTAGGTGTAGGATGATAGAAAATACAGTACAGTATAAAAACCATTGCGTCTATGGAGAGTCGCCGTAAACCATAAAACTGCACCAGTTTGTGTGGTTTGAGGACACAAATTTGTATAATGACATGGGTATAACATAGGTATTACAATATGAAGGTGGTTTATGAGGACACTTTCTGTGTCCCTGTAATTCAAAAAGCTTAACAACATACTACATGCTGTTTTTTTGAAAATCTAAAAATGCACAAAGTTTCCTGTGAGGGGTAGGTTTAGGTGTAGGATGATAGAAAATACAGTACAGTATAAAAACCATTGCGTCTATGGAGAGTCGCCGTAAACCATAAAACCAACATGTGTGTGTTTGTAGAGGGTGGGGTTTGTTTAGTTAGAAGGGTGGTCCTTTCCTCAGCCAGACATGAAAGCTATAAGACTGCCACAGCGGTTGCAGAGAGAAGGAGATCACTACAGACGGACAGAGGAACACAAGAAGCGTCTTTGATATAGCTGATCATTTCTCTTGCGTGAGCATGTCTGCTGCTGTGACTCTAGCGCTGCTGTTCTTCTTCTCTGTGGCACTGAAGGAGGTCAAGGGCTGCAGCTGTGCTCCAGGACACCCGCAGCAGCTCTTCTGCATGTCTGACATAGGTACGTCTAACAAATCCCAGTTTATGCTCTTTTATTTTCATAGCTTTGCCAAAGTAAAGTGTCGGATCGGCCGGAGGTTGTGACAAATCAGTATAATCTTCCATAATCTATTCCATAATCTTGTCTGTCAACAGTGAGGACTAGCAAGGAACGGCTTGTGAACTGATTTAGGTTCAGGACAGTGTTGTGACACTGCAATATGTCAAACATATTAAATTTGTAATTAATGCGCAAATAATGATCAGAATCAAGGCCATATTTAGTTGTTGCCTCATTAAGGAAAGAGCAGTTTCCTTATTTTACAATCATCTGGCATACCTATTAACCATTTTATAACAGTTCTCGATACTCTGTAATTATGACTGCTGTAATAAGTCACAGTTTAACGATCTAGTTTCTTTGCCACCTTAGAGAGGCATTTACTTTTTAATTAGCTCCCGTTATGGTTTAAAAAAAAATGTGTGTAATTATGTCATTTGAACTTTACTAAAGTCATGATTGAGGACATTGACTATTGTATTGGCAAGAACTGAATGCGTTCTCCTTGGATTATAACCTCCGTTTGCTGTCAGAAATCCAAGTTCATTCAGCATTGTGAAAACACATCTTTACATTGACTTATTACAGAGTCAGTCACTTACAGCTTAAACAGTAGCTTAAACTTTTTTTTAAAGTATAGTTTTTCAAACGAAAGTGAAAGTGTTTTTACTTATAAGTGAAAGACGTCTAGTCAAAAGACAAACACAAAATGTGGATATTCAAGATGTGTTCTCTGAAAGCAAGTCTTTTGATTCTCAGGTACATTTATCTAGTTTTAAAAATGTTGAGATATTTTCTGAAAAACAAGACTTTTGCAGCGCACCCGTTTAAATATTCTGCAAAATGTGTTTCACTCAGAGAACGAACGAGTTGTTTTGAATGCCTGCTTCAGTGCGTCAGAGCTGCTTTGGCATTCCAGTCTTTGTTCTGGAACAATAAGGCATGGAATGACCGGCATGAGGTTATAAAGACATGCAGATTCCTGCAGTTTTCATTGAGCGAATATGGTAAATCCACATAATCCATCAACTAGAAAACAACTATGGCATCAGTGTACCATCCCACTCGCTTATAACCAAAAGATGTTTTAGCTCTTTCACTGTGTAATTCAATGCCAAATTCTTTCATCTTGGCAAACTGATCTCCTAACACAAAAGAAGATGTTCTAGAGTCAAAGACAAATAAAGTTGTCTGAGATGACCACTTTCAGCAAATAATTTTGATTTAATTACACTAAAATGTCAAGTGGTGTAAGCAAATAAAAAGATATAAAATATTTTTCCTTACTTGAACCCAAGTGTATTGAAAACGAATTAATTAATTTATTATTTATTATTTATTGCAAGAAAAATACATATGCCCTTGAACAATAATAACGAATATGAAGAATAACAATAATGAAGAATAACTGAAAAGGACCAAATAAGAAACTGAAGGAGACACAGGTGAACAACATTAGTAACTATGGCCACGATTCTTGATGGTCCCCTTTGGGTCCTTTTGAAGCTACAGGTCAACTAGCAGTCATTAGAGCAGGGCTCCTCAAGAGATCCACTTTCCTGCAGAGATTAGCTCCAAACTGGATTAAACACACCAACCCGCAACTTTGTGGCAGAGATTGTATTACTATCGGGAGATGAGAGGGTCTGTATTACTTCCTACTGGAGAAAGTGAAATGTTCAACTTGGATCATGTGTGCCTTGATAACCAATCACATTATAGCCTTGAGGTCACTGAATTTCAGTCAAGGGTTGTGCGACACTCAAACGCCATTTACGTATCCCATAGGAATGAATGAGAAGCGCCGGAGGCTGAATCCCACCTGTCGCAAAAAGTCTGTGATTTCTCCTATAAAACGAAATTTTTTGGTGTGGACTCAATACAAATGTACTGTTTAGTGTAAAACATGTTGAAGATTAGCAGATAGCAGATAGCGTAGTGAAGCCTCTCCTCCATTGACATCCATTATAAAAGGGCCTCTGGTCTCCTTCCATGCGCAGCAGCTTTAGCTTTAGCCGTTATGCTTTTTTGGCTAAAGGTTGCAGCCTTGCCTTCCAGTGGCTTTGCTTTGTAGTAATCCTGAAGACCTTGATTAGCTTGTTCAGGTGTGTTTGATTAGGATTGGAGCTAAACTTTGCAGGAAAGTGGACCTCGAGGTCCAGCGTTGAGGTCTCCTGCTTTAGAGTATTAGTAGACTGTCTGCTTAACTGCTAATACTTTATTAACAGATAGTCTACTGAGAGTCTACTATGTCTAAAGAGGACTATCAAAATGCAGTGTAAGTGAACATACTCAGAACAAAACAGGACCTAAACTCATGAAAAGAGAGACCATGAACAACAGATAGAAATACACTGCAAAATGAGAACAAAACACAGGCAAAACATGGCCCAGGGTCCATGGTGGGCTTCTTGATCTGCTTTTTTATCCTGCTCACCCATGGTTAAATAGATCCTAGGATTGAGACGGCCACATCTTAAAATTGTGTCAGCATCACTTGACAAAACTCATATAGGATGGATTTCAGCGGTTCATTCAGACCAAGCAATCAGGGAATACTCAGAAAATGTCATACTGATATGGTCCTCGAGAGAGCGTTCATCTTTGGTGGTCATCTTTGGGCCTTTGGTGATGGCCCATTTATTTGTCATGGGCTGTTTGTGGGCAGGGAAGAGTTGAGACGAGGATCTACAGCAGTGTTTCCCAACCGGGGTGCCGTCTGTCGAGAGCAGGGTAGGGTGCCACAAGTTTGTTAAAATTTCCAAAGGGTGCCGCGACTAAAAAAAGGTTGGGAAACACTGATCTACAGTATATATATGCATGATATCTTTATTAAGCAAAACACTTAGGAGCACAAGGAACCACTGGAGAACTGCAAACAAGCTCATACATAGAAAAATGGACAACGAGCAACTGAAACTGAAGGCTATAAGTACATCAGTGCCAAATAAAGAACTAAGTGTGGCCCTGGACCACAAAACCAGTCATAAGGGTACATTTTTTGAAATTTACAAAATATCTTCATGGAACATGATCTTTAACTAATATCCTAATGGTTTTTGGCCTAAAAGAAAAATTGATAATTTTGACCCATACAATGTATTGTTGGCTATTGCTACAAATATACCTGTGCTACTTATGACTGCTTTTGTGCTCCAGGCCATTTCTAATGTCGCCAATAATTAGAGATGCACTGAAATTCCGGCTGCCGAAAATGAGTTCACCGCTCAGGTTTCACTTTCACGTGGTGTGACGCTCTGCGTATTATCCGCTCTATGCGTGCGCTCCGCTCAGTCTCTCCACTCGTATACCGTTCATGCTCATCGGAGCAGCAGAGTCCACTCAAAAATTGAGCTGACAGGAAACATCGTAGGGTGCCACAAGTTTGTTAAAATTTCCAAAGGGTGCCGCGACTAAAAAAAGGTTGGGAAACACTGATCTACAGTATATATATGCATGATATCTTTATTAAGCAAAACACTTAGGAGCACAAGGAACCACTGGAGAACTGCAAACAAGCTCATACATAGAAAAATGGACAACGAGCAACTGAAACTGAAGGCTATAAGTACATCAGTGCCAAATAAAGAACTAAGTGTGGCCCTGGACCACAAAACCAGTCATAAGGGTACATTTTTTGAAATTTACAAAATATCTTCATGGAACATGATCTTTAACTAATATCCTAATGGTTTTTGGCCTAAAAGAAAAATTGATAATTTTGACCCATACAATGTATTGTTGGCTATTGCTACAAATATACCTGTGCTACTTATGACTGCTTTTGTGCTCCAGGGTCACAAATGAGACACAGGTGAACAAAATCAGTAAATATGAGAATGTACTCAGAAACCTAGAAACCAACAAAACAAGAACCAAACAAAGGAAAAGAAACCCTGAACAGCAGATAGAAATAAACTTCAAAATAATAGTCTCTAAACACAAAACACAGGCAAATCATGACATCCATGGCATGAAAATATAATTCTAAAAAGGCTTAATGACCTTGAGCTACAGTCCTGAGAATCTACTGGACTTCTGCGTGTCACATACCACATGACTTTGACTGAAAATGGGACACAAAGTTCTTTTTTTCTTTTATTAGTAGCATTTCAAAATAACGTTCACATACAAGATAAGAGTTCACAACCTGTCTTTACAGCTACAGTAAGTATTAGGTACATCAAGCTGGACTTTATTTAGCGCTTTCTTTCACTTTGTATTTAGTAATCAAATTGCTAAGGTATGCCGGGGTAGCACCAAGATATTTCTGTCAATAAGAGTTAATAAGAAAACCCTGAAATCATTCCTGTAAGACAGCAAGTTACACTCTGAACTCTTGTATGCTTAGCACATAATGTGGTTTTTAAAAATGGAAATTGCTCTCAAATGTTAATGTTCTAACATGGTTATTGACCTTAAGAAATAAGGAGAGTAAGGCCATTAAGCATATACATGATAAAGCCTGTGCATGTTTCTAACAGAAGAAACTGATTTCACTGAAATGATTCCTTTGCTTTCAGTGTCACGCACTAGTAATAACATCTGACTTGTTTCTGATTAGTGATGCAAGCCGAGGTAACTGGGGAGAAGATCATACACAGCGGTGGAATTATACCTGGCATGGGAAAAATTCAATATAAAATCCAAGTGATAGAGGTGAGCTAAAGTACTTGATGATCACATAAATGTTCTGCTGGGAAAATTACTGCTATTTGGCCTTCCATCCAAATAGACTATCACTGAAACGGAGGTAGAGTTACAGTCTCTTGGGGGTTCTTGTCGATTAGCTGGTAGAGTATAGACTGATAAAGGCAGTGTGGGTATTTCTATATGAAAAGACACTTCAGATCAAAGCATAATACAAAATCTGTGACTGTTTGCACTAAGTAATAACTCTGCCACCCAGCTGGGCTAGTAGCACATCAATAGTCTGGTCAAAAAAAACAAACCAAACTTTTTTTGGCTAGCCATAAACTGTAACCCAAGTGACCCAAGTTCAAATCCGCCTTTTTCCAATCTCATTCTTCTCTCTATGCCCATCCTATATCAGCTAATTTATTTTAAATTAAATAAAATGTTTTTTTTTTTTCCTTTTTGAAAATGGATCAGCAGACCCAAAATTGTTAGGTTTAGAGTAAAGATTAATTATAATATACATCAATACAGTATACAATAACCAGAGGTTCAAATAGCCAAATAAAAATGTAATATGGCGACTTTGCAAAAATGGCAAAAATCTTGTTTTTGCAGGTGTTCAAGGGTTTTGACAGAATAAATGAAATTCAGCATGTCTATACGCATGAGATGTCTTCAATGTGTGGGACCAAACTGGGCCGTGGACAGTATCTGCTTTCAGGTAAAAGCATTTAGGATGTTTTCACAAACTACCAAATTTTTCTTGGACTTTTGAAAATGACAGTTCATCGTAATAAAGAAAAATCCTTTGAGAACAGAAAATGTCTCTCCTGTAGCCAAGAAGAGCATTTATTACCTCAAGCCGCGAGGCCAAAATCCTCGTTTCTCCACAGAACAACCACACAAACTCTCCAATTTACCAGCAAGGGCAAGAGGAAGGAAAACTACAAGGAAAACTAGCTATACTGCAGAACGAACATGACAGAATTGGACAATACTTGAACAATGATTTAAAAAAATGTTATAGTGACAGTAGTTTATTCATTTGTAGTACAACATCAACGTATTTCAGATAAAAAGAGAACACATACTTGTTCAGTCGCACCTGCTTTCATTTATTTGATCGCAGGAATGCACAAAACTACTTTGTTTGAGCTTTAAGTCCAAAGGTGTACACATTTAGAAACATACTGATAAGCTCTCATATGTGTTCGTCATATTTCTTTAGAAAGAATGATCAGTTATATTAATTTACCAATAAATAATGCAATCAGAGCAGGTTTGAGCTGAAAATAACAGAAAACCGGAGTTATGATGTAATTGATTAAATATGTGGATGCAGAAGTCCATCATCATCATCATTGAAACTGAATAAATACACAAGTGCAATCATATATGTGCTTCAATTGGTCTCTGATATTTCCATGAGCGTAGTGCATTTATTATGTCAATGGTTAGCATACGTTGCCTTAAGCATTGCATATAATTCTGTAATAATATATTTCTGACTCATATGTTGATCACCATTGGATTGCACCTGATGGTGTCTGAAAGCTAGTTTTGTAATGAAAATCATTTAAGTATCTTGAAAGTTAGCTGGTAGCCTGATATGAAACCATAGGAAAAGAGCAGCAGTTCTGAACATCTCCTGACTCAGATAAACTTATATATTCTAACTCTATCTATAACTCTATCTGCCCCTAAACACTGTGAGAGGGGGATTCACTGGCTAACACTGTATAGGTGGAGTTCAGGGAAAATAAAACAATATTCAAATGTATGATACTGTATGTTTGTTATCTCACAGGAAGCATCACACCTGAGGGATTCTTCGTGTCAATGTGCGACTATCTTGAGCTCTGGAACAAACTCTCCTTAATGCAAAAAGAGAACCTCAAATACAGATATCTGATGGGCTGTACCTGCATGGTAATAAACTATATATATTTCATCTGAGATCCAAACATTATGATCACTCAGTTATATCATGTCATTCCACTGATTTACTTTTTTACATCTAATATTAATTAATATTATCAAGGGACTTGATAGCACACAAGGACAGGACAAAAGCCGAATAAACAGGTTCTATAATACTTAGAAAATCACTAATCCAACTGAAAGAACGTTTTTAGTGAGTAGTTAATCTAGCCGTGTCTGTAATTTAAAAAAATACTCGTACTTATGAAGGTTTGAATGAACAAAAATTTGTCATACTTTAGTTTGGGGATCATTCTCACTATTACCTATAACTTTTACCTTAATAAACTCTTAGTTTGCATAGGTTTAGGTGTAGGTATGGGATGGGATGGATTAAGGGATCTAAAATATGGTCATGCAGAATAAGACACCAATATCTGCTTTATAAGTACTAATAAACAGCCAAGTTCATAGTGCAAACTGGTCCCTAAACTAAAGTGTTACACAAAAATTGGTCACACTTTATTTTAAGATCCAATTCTCGCTATTAACAGACCATTAACTACAACTTTTGCCTCAATAAACTCTTAATTTGCTGCTTATTATTGGTGAATATTAATATATGTGTAATATGTGCTTAATGAGTACTAATAAACAGACAATATGTTAATAATAGGCATGCTAATAAGCAACTAGTTAAAGGTGCAATAGGTGATTGTCTTCAGAAACATTTTATGTTATGCTGGTTGAAAGTCTCTTCACATCCCGATAGCAATCATTAAGTTAAGTGGTCTAAATGTATTTATCTGTATTATATATTCTGTGGAAGGCGCAGGACCAAGAAATGTTCGTCCAATCAAAACACTCGGTCCGAGCGTTTTAATTGGTTTTCCTACCTGCCTGTAAACGTATGTATTAGCATACCTCTGCGCACCCTGTTCGCACAGACAGGATACGTCATCAGCGCGTTCACGCACGCTGTGCAGACAGAGCGAGAATGGCAGACAAACATCAACAACCCGATCTTCCTTCCTGGTATTGTAGTACTTTTAAAGTTTTCTCACCGGTGAATGACACATGATGTAGCCCAGCGGTTCCCAATTCCTGACCTCACACCCCCCAGCTCTGCATATTTTGCATGTCTCACTTAGTTAACACACCCAATTCAGATAACCAGCTCGTTAGAAGTGAGCTACGTTCATGAACTGTGTTCCGACCGATATGATCCCTACACAGTGTTTATTGTTCGCTACTCCCTGAGCGGGGGAAATCCGTTGAAGTTTATTTCACTTTGGAACAAGGGCTGGAATTGGGAACCGCTGATGTAGCCTATTGTAATGTTGTACTTCCCAGGGCACTTACGTTCGAATAGAACAAACGTCGCACGTGATAAGAGATACATATGAAATGTGCAGAGCAGGAGGGCGCGAGGATTGGAATTGGGAACTGCTGATGTAGCCTATTGTAGTAATGTTGTTTCTGGTATTCTGGTCTGTGAGCGTATATGTGTTCAGGAGGCGTGGCTTTGGACGGCGATTTGCAGGGAGGGTGGGACGTTCGCTTGCAGTGCTATCAGGCTAAAGTTAGCATTTTCCAAGATCTCCTACTGCACCTTTAATAGTGAGAATTGGTCCCTATACTAAAGTGTTACCGAAAAATGAAATTGCATTATATTATATTATGTTATGTTATGTTATGTTGTGTTGTGTTGTGTTGTGTTGTGTTGTGTTATATTATATTCTCTGAAACTGTGATCTCTACAGATCTCTACCTGCATTGAAAAGCCCTGTCAACCCAGCACCAAAAATGAGTGTATACTGACAGACTGGTCATACTTATGGCCATTTGAGGACGGAAAATCGGTTCATGAGTCTGCCTGCATCAGACACAGCGATGGCTCCTGCGGCTGGTATGAAGGAACTGGCAAACCTTCTGAGAATGACACCATGAACGTGTCTGAAGTCTGACGGCCGAGAGCAGGAGTGGTTTCTCACTGTAAAAGAAGCTGCTTGATGCTCTCCTAGAAGATCAGACCATTCAGATGTAAACACATGCAAGCCCGTTAACATGCTATACTTTCTTGTAGCCACATAGAGCACCTTAACCACCACTGCTTATCAACCACACAGATCATTCTAGTAACTGCCTAGCAAGCACCTAACTTAAGCAACAACCTAGCAACCACTCAGAACACCTTAGAAACCACTTAGCATTCCTCAAACAACCACCGAGAACAACTCAGCAACATTTTAGCAACCTACATACTCTTCAAACTTACATGTACAATTAATGGTCCCACTCAAAGGGGAAATGAAAAAACTAATTCAGCTTGTTTTTTTGTTTTTATAAAAAAAGGGTTTATGGCTTAATATTGCATAGTTAAATGGTCTATTCGCATGTATCTTCTACACAGACACAAATTAGAAAGAG
>NW_015552759.1:25687-29783 GCF_001515605.1 Sinocyclocheilus anshuiensis | reverse complement strand
TTATATTCTCTGAAACTGTGATCTCTACAGATCTCTACCTGCATTGAAAAGCCCTGTCAACCCAGCACCAAAAATGAGTGTATACTGACAGACTGGTCATACTTATGGCCATTTGAGGACGGAAAATCGGTTCATGAGTCTGCCTGCATCAGACACAGCGATGGCTCCTGCAGCTGGTATGAAGGAACTGGCAAACCTTCTGAGAATGACACCATGAACGTGTCTGAAGTCTGACGGCCGAGAGCAGGAGTGGTTTCTCACTGTAAAAGAAGCTGCTTGATGCTCTCCTAGAAGATCAGACCATTCAGATGTAAACACATGCAAGCCCGTTAACATGCTATACTTTCTTGTAGCCACATAGAGCACCTTAACCACCACTGCTTATCAACCACACAGATCATTCTAGTAACTGCCTAGCAAGCACCTAACTTAAGCAACAACCTAGCAACCACTCAGAACACCTTAGAAACCACTTAGCATTCCTCAAACAACCACCGAGAACAACTCAGCAACATTTTAGCAACCTACATACTCTTCAAACTTACATGTACAATTAATGGTCCCACTCAAAGGGGAAATGAAAAAACTAATTCAGCTTGTTTTTTTGTTTTTATAAAAAAAGGGTTTATGGCTTAATATTGCATAGTTAAATGGTCTATTCGCATGTATCTTCTACACAGACACAAATTAGAAAGAGTGTGCAATGGGCCTTTTCACATTTATTGTCACGCTCATGCTTATAAATGAGTGCACGACAACGAAGAAATAATCCACAATGGTCTTTTAATAAGTAATCCACAAGGAACACAAGAGAATCACTAGAACCAAAGTAGCACAAAACGTAGACACAAACAATAACTGGCACTGACTGAGCAGGGGGGTATTCCAGAAAGCAGGTTATGTGACATACCCAGGTATGTTTGAGGATAAGTGAGCGGATAACCTCAGCTTTCAGTTCCAAAATCCGAGGTTACTTTCAGGGTATGTAAGTAACCATAGCAACTTGCTTTCTGAAGATAACCTGCTTCGGAGCAGCTTATGTTCCAGGGTTAATTCACTTCAGCGCTATCAGCTGACGAGCCTTCAGTGGGCGTGACAGATAGCGCACAACATTATATAATATTACAATATGTAATATAGCTGTCACGTGTTGGTTTCTGTTTGGTTCCTGTCTGCCCTTATTTGGTTCAGTTCCTGTTCTCATTTAGTTAATCATCATTCACTAGTTTTCACCTGTGTTGTATTAATCATCTAATTAGTTCCCTTTGTTTGGGTTTTGCTTATAAATCCTCAGTTCTCCCTTAGTCTGGGTCCGTTCACCGTCATGTTTAGTTTGCTCTTTGATTTATCTGTCTCCTGATTATTCTCCTGATTTGAAGTTGGAATTAAAGCTTGTGTGCTGGATTACTCCTGCGTCGTGCGCCTGTCTCCTTAGAGCACAGTACCTGTGACAATAGCCTATTTTTTATATGTATGATATGTTAATAATGAAGCGCTAATATAAGTAATAAACAAGGTAATATATTATTCTAATATTATTTATTTTATTGGCATATATAACAGTTATCTGTTTAAATTATAAAACACTATGACAACGTAATGTTTAATTTATTATATTTATTACATTTTATATTATCATCTCACACATGTATCGGCATTTTCTATAATGTCTAAATTCTAAATCAAAATACATATCTGATATGACTTAATATATAATTAGCATCAAACAAACAATTTAATTCATATTCTCAAGGATTAAAGATTAAACGGAAAAAGTATAAAAATGATTGCACAACCATCAATTAGGTGGCGATATGCATGAAGCATGTAAACGACCATTGAGCAAAAGAAGAAGAAAGAAACAGCATGGCACGCTTTTTCTTATGCCGAGTTCACACTGCACGATTTTCAAACTCGTCGGATCGCCGTTGTTTTCACACTGCGTGACTATCTGGGGTAGCATTCAGTCGCTGCTGTGTTCACATTGCACGATGGATCGGCGACAGGGGGTTATGCTGATGTTGTGGCTGGTCAAGCAAATGTTTGTGCTTGTTTCTGTATGATATAATTGTTCATATATCTATTAAAATACTGACTACGTTTCATATAACTCCTCCCCGAACTTCCCGCTGCCCTGTATCGTGCTCTCTCATTGGCTGTAGGTCATCGCTGATCTAGTTTTCAGTCAGAAATCATTGCACATCACTTTGCGGGCATCGGCGACGTGTCGGCGATTCGCTCAGATCGCGTCTTTGATAATTCACACTGCGTGATTGTCACTCGCGTGAACGAGCACCGATTTGCCTCCGATTTCGGGCATTTGTCTGCGATTTCGCAAAACCTGTCGGCGAGTGAAAAATCGGGCTAAAATCGTGCAGTGTGAACTCGGCATTAGCGTCCGTTTCCATAGTGACTCGTCGATTCGTCGCTCTGTTGAGAATGTCTTGAGTCTTAACCAAGAACATACTCTGGGTTGAGTCAACCTACTCCTGGATGCGTTTTTGGAACCACATACCTTGAGTAAGCAAGGTTTGGGGTTAATCAACCGAAAGTTCAGGATTTAGCAGATTTGCTTTCTGGAACTAACTAATTAAACACAGAGGGAAAACTAGGTCTAATGACAAAGACATAACTAAGGCCCCGTCCACACGGAGACACGTTTAGCTGTATATGTAAATATTTTGTATCCTATCTGCGTTTCATCCAGACGGATCTGGCGTTTTGGGAGCTTGAAACCGCTATTTTTTAAACCGGATCCCAGAGTGGATAAATCTGAAAAGACACCCTTGCATTTTTATGTGTATAGCCAATCCGTATATTCTGTGAAAAGATGATGTTATCACCCCTCTTCTGACCCCTAGTCAGACACCGCTACGTCAGGTAACAGCAACAACAACATGAACAAACACTGAATGATTGCCTTTTTATTAACTAACATTAACACAGATTAATAAATGTACATGAGCGCAGCTCTGCTTTGTGTACAGTCGTTACCAGGGAAACCACTGTTACTACCACTCCAGAAGCGCCTCCTGCTGGCAGAGCATGAGCCCGTCTCCAGAAACATGTTTCTGTTGTTGCTCACTCTTTGTTTTTGTTTTCTGCAAGCAACTCTGAGCACTTTTCATATTCTTTATCCTGGCTGAAGCACTTTTGTTTCAATCTATAAGAATAATCAGCCTATGTTATAGTTTAAAGTTAAATATATTAATATTATTAAGGTGAGCCTGAGAGTCTTTTACATTTATTTGACAGTGATTTCACATTTTTTTGTTTGTATGAAGGCTTAATACAAATAAAAGATGAACATTAATTTATTTGTGCAGTTTGTTTCCTAAAATAATATATAGTTTTATAGGAGGAGGTTTAATAGACTTGGCAAATTAATTTTTCAGAAGTTTGTAGGTACAGACATCTGTTGTGGGCATTCTTGGCAGTTTGAGGCTTTTTAAAATATTGTTCCTATCGATATCAGAATTATGGAACTAGACGAAAACAAGGAGGCAAACACACTCTACGAACTATCCCTGCAGCATTTAGGCAGGCATTTCCAACTGATTCAAACAGGGCAAAACAAATCACAGTAACAAATCATGATTAAAAAATTGTACAAATCAAGGAAATTTCTCTGGCTTTTTCTTTCTTTTTGCTGTATTGAAAACGTACCAAACCGTGACACCACTGTATTGTATCGAACCGAACCGTGAATTTTGTGAACCGCTACACCCCTAATAAATATATTTAAAATATAAACATTAATTATTTTTCTTAAATATATACATGCATGTGTGTGTGTTTATATATACATAATAAATATACACAGCACACACACATATATTATGTAAACAAAAACTTTTATTTTGGATGCGATTAATTGCGATTAATTGTTTGATAACACTAGTTTGTATACAGCACGCAAGGTTTATGCACAGGCTCCAAGTCTTCTTCTCCGTCTTTAGTGTATCTCTGTGGCAGAATTACAGCACCACATACTGGTCTGGCATGTATACTATATTTTTTTGAATCGGTTGAGTGGTTTCGTGTGTATGCAGATATTTCTTGAGATGTGAAAAAAAAAAAAAAAAAAAATCGGAAA
>NW_015552759.1:0-24274 GCF_001515605.1 Sinocyclocheilus anshuiensis | reverse complement strand
TTTTCTTATTTCTTAAATATATACATGCATGTGTGTGTGTTTATATATACATAATAAATATACACAGCCATATATTATGGCAGAATTACAGCGCCACATACTGGTCTGGCATGTATACTACATCATTTTGTGTCGGTTTTGTGATTTTGTGTGGACGCAGATATTTCTTGAGATGAGAAAAAAAAAAAGATCGGATAAGGAAAGCTCTGGCTTCGTGTGGATGTGGCCTAAAGCAAAACAGACATACATATGACATTCACAGATCTAAATAAATCTTTACAATTTTGCATTTTAATTAAAATTAATTTAATGTTATTTTTAAAGAAGTAATAGCTTGTTCAAAAAAAAGAAAAAAAAAACAGAGTCAACATGACAATTTAAAAAATGACAGGGATTAAGAAAGCTGCCAACGATGTGTTTTTATCTCTCGCCACAGCGAAGTAACGTTCATGTTTTGCAATAGGTTGGTTGTATGCCCGTTTGGGATGCATCATGCTGACTGCAAGATTCAACCCAGTCTCATAAAAATACGTACCTCTGTGTAGTCATTTTTTTTGGAAACTGCAGTGATATGTACTTATTGGTACGTATTACGCGTCTTGCAAAAATGTGCCCCCAGGTACGTATTTGCCATGAGACCGGGTAGGCAAGATTGCATGACATCAGCATGAGATGTAGCTGCTCATCTCTAAAATAACATTACAGACACGTTCTACAAGTGGATAATATGCAAAATGAGTTAATCTACTAAAATGTAGGAAAAATGAAGTTTCATCTTTTACAACAATTGTATATAAAAATATCTAATTTATTTATTTGTTTATTTATTGTCTTATTTATTGTTATTTATTTTTCGAAATATGTTTTTCGCTGCCTTGGACAGAAGTTGGGACCATGCCCCCAAATCAGAGCGGTCTGCGAGTGAACTGGAGCGAGTAACATTGTTTGATCGTCTCCAGGACCCAAACTGATTCACCCGGAAAGGCCTCCCAGGCCCGCATTTATGTGGCCAGGGGCTGGAGCACCACAAGCTGTGGGTTGCCAAACTGGGGCAGGGAGACGACGCTTGTGTTGTTGCAAGTGTGAAGAGCAGAACAGCTCTTTTTAATTATTATTTGGCTTACTGTAAGAGTGGCAAACTGCCCCAGGTGCACTGGTCTTTGTGGGAGAAGAGCACTGGGGAGTCATCTCGCTGTGGGGAGAGTGAGGCGCACAGGATCTAAGTCGACAAATTAATAATGACAAATTGGGGGATCTCCAATTCTACTTGGAGTGGAAACTAAATGAGCCAATGCACATTGGCATGCGATAATTGCATCCAGCTCCCACTGATCGCAGCGCGAGTATAAATAGGCAGCAGGTGCAACGCATAAACAGTTTTTTGCTGAGGAGCCGAGCTGGTGACCTGGCCACTCAGCGGTGGTACAGCAGCTGTGGCGACGGGACGTGACATACGTAACCAAGACATTCCCTTTCAGATGGTCACTTTCGACGTCATGTCGATACTGAGGAATTGGGGGTCCCTACCAAAATGCCATGGATGCTGCCCCTTTCAGTGCCCTGTGTGAGCCTCCTGTGGCCCTTTGTTAGAGTGTAGGCCAGGGCTCACACCAGGAAGACCAGTCTCTGTTGCCTCTGCACTACCCACTCAGTGAGATTGGATAACAATAGGAAAAGTACCTGTTCCGCTGGAACAGGAACTTTGCGGAAGCCCCATCCCCCGAAAGGGGTTTCTGGAGGCATTTAAGCATATGGATTAACTCGTTAGGGCCTCTGTACATATGGAAGATTTAGAAGTAGTTGTAACCCATTTGTAGAGATGGCAGAGAACATCTGCCAGGGAAACACGGGCTTAAAGCTATACCATGGAAGAATACACATGTGGGATCAGTACATATGGCATACCCTCGGGTCACTACATATGGCACCCAGCCTCCTACCGGTTCTCATGGATTCATCGATTGAAGGCCTGGTGGAGGGTGATAGAGGAGCTCGACAGGGTCTGAAACTGAACTGTCTGGAGCATAAATATCACAATTTGTAACAAAGCAAGCTGACACTAGCCAGGGCCTCTTGGTGCTTCTACCCGTTTGAGGTGAGAACACAGGAGGATACCAGCTCAGCATGAAGGCTATAAAATCTAGTGAACGTGTTGGGGGTCACCCAGCCCGCAGCTCTACAGATGTCTGTTAGCGAGGCGCCACGAGCCAGCACCCAAGAGGGTTCAACACTTCTAGTAGAGTGAGCTCGCAACTTGAGCGGGCAGGGCACACCCTGTGCCTGATAAGACTATCCAGTGGGCCATCCTCTGCTTGGAGACGGCATTCCCCTCTGCCACCTCCATAACAGACAAAGAGCTGATCTGAGGCCTTAAGCTTTGTGTCCGGTCCACGTACCATCTCAAGGCTCAGATGGGACAGAGAAAAGCTAGGGCTGAGTCTGCCTCCTCCGCGGGCAGCGCTTGCTGTTTTACTACCTGATCACTGAAGGGAGTAGTGGGAACCTTGGGAACATAGCCGGGCCAGGGCCTCAGGGTTACCTGGGAGTCAGCCGGCCCAAACTCTAGGCATGATTTGTCAACCGAAAATGCGTGCAGGTCCCCTACTTTCTTGATGGAGGCCAATGCAACCAGGAGCAGAGTTTTCAATGAAAGAAACTTTAGCTCGAAAGGGCTCTCCTGTAGTGCTCTGAGCACCAGACTCAGGTCCCAAGAGGGTATAGAGGGAGGTCAAGGAGGCTTCCCTATCATCTTACCGTTGACAGGGTCGTGATTCACAGATACTGCAGCAATGCAGACTTTAAGGGTGGAGGGAGACAGCCTTCACTCCAATACTTGCGCTGGGACCACGGCCAGCTGTGTGTCAGCATGTCAGTGCCTAGTGTTCCCTCGGTCAGGGAGGAAAACAGCTGGCAGTGAGAGGTTTCTGGAGAGGCAAACAGGTCTGCCTAAGCCCCTCTAAAACATTTCCAAATGAGCTGGACCATCTGGGGATGGAGTATCTATTCTCCCGGGAGTGCAGCTTGTGACAGCTCATCGGCTGCATGTTTGAGCAGACCAGGAATGTGAACAGCACAAAGTGACCTCAGATGCTTTTGACTCCAAAGGAGGAGATGGCGGGCGAGTTGCGACATGTGATGGGAGGCAAAGGCATACTGCTAGCAACTCGAGGCAGTTGATGTGCCAATGTAGTTGGGGGCTCATTTGAACCACTAATACTGCATGCCCGTTTTACGTGGCCCCCCAGCCGGTGGTGGAGGCATCCGTGTGTACCACATCATCCCTGGAGACCTGCTCTAGGGGCACTCCTGCCCGAAGAAAAGTAAGGTCTGACCACAGGCTAAAGGTTTGGTGGCAGGCCGGTGTGATCTGCTTCCGGTGAGTGCTCCACTTGAGCCCTACTCTTTCAGCGGGACGGGAAAGCATAGCCATCATTTCTGGATCCAATTCAGGCATTGCTACCATCCCAGAGAGGAGCAGCGCAGCCGAATCTTCCTCTCCAGAAAGCTCAAGCTCACCGTCCGATGCAGCGATTGACATCCAGTCGTCGTGAGGAGCCCCAAAGGATACGGCTGGTACACTCCTTTTAGAGGTCCCAGCACGTTCCTTGGGCAGCTCGACTAGTTGCGGAGTACTAGAGGATTGAGGGACCCTGGGAGGTTGGTTCCTCGGAGGGGTAGCCATCATTGTGATCCTCAGACCGCCTGAGATACTGCCTGATGTAGTCCTCCCATGACTTCTACCAGGAAGAGAACTAGATCGAGGCAGATTTAGCTCAAATATTCTTTTAGGGAAACAAGCTCTTTTAACATGCTGAAGCGCACAGGGGACATGGCCGCCTGCAACAGACATGGGGTAGTGCAGCCTGTGCAACCCACTCGACACAGAAAAACGACCACCGCTGTAGCGCTGTTCCACCAACACAAAGAAGCTCCCTTAGAGCATGTTGAACTCATAGAATACATTTGAAGTAGATTGGTCTCTCTGACGAGATCCCCCAATTGATCATATACATCGGTAATTTGGTTCATTTCAAGTTTTTGATTAACCTGTAGATTGGTGTTGCTCAAGCCAGGAACTGTTTCAGATGGTTCAGTCCGATTTGATGAACTGGTTCATCGAGTTTACTAAAAAGAACCAGTTCAAAATAACAATTTGTTTGTGAACATCATTTTATTTGCCTGAGGCTCTGGATTACAGATAATAATAGTGAAAATAATTAGGAGCCACAGGTTTTAATTTTGTATTGATTTTTTGACTCTCAAATCATCAAGGACCATGGTTTCAGCTAAAAACTTCTTTACTATTGCACTGAAGAAAAAACCTACACCTACAACAACATCTTGGATGCAAGCTTTAATTTTTGGGTGAACTGCTGGATTTAGTGTTTTGCTTTAGAACTGGGAATTGTTTTGATATCAATAAGCTGTACTGTAGATATCAGGACTTTGAACGGTGATATCAACAGTCCACTGGTCGTTGGTTAAGTGTTTAGTTTGATGTCAGTTTTATAAAAACAAATAGCTTTTGTTGACAGACTGCATGTAATATTAAGTGAAATGTTTTATTCTCAGCTTAAGATATCTTTTCATATATCCACAAATATGGCTTTCTTAATAATACATATGCTTTAAATAAGAATGCAAATATTTGGAAAACACTTTTTATTTTTATGCCACATTATAGTGATAGATGTGTGATGAAAGTCTCTTATGCAACGCTTTGCGACATGCTGCCTTATAAACATTTCACAATTTGAGGGCTGATGTTGTCTCTTTCTACACTGTCTCTTTCTTTGTTCTCTTATAACTGTACTGTGATGGGATGTACAGTAGTGTATGTTTCATTATGACTAAGTGGATCCATCAGCCTCAGCAGCCCAAAGCTGTGTTACTGGGAGTCTGACAACAGCATTATTTTGCAGGTCATTTTCAATAGAAGTTATTTTTGGATGGAGCATAAAGCCCTCAAAGTCACAGTGTGTTTCCACAGTACAATGAACTCTTAATTGAAGTTGAAATATCAAGGAAAATGTGATTCCTCATGATGGTTTACCAAAGTGTTTTTTGCTTTATTCTGTTATCGCTCAATCTTTTGTACGTTATGCGGAACTGGACTCTTCATGAACACACTTGAGTGTTGATGTGCATGACTGTGCATGAGGTGGGGTTCCTGAGGTTAGATGGGTGGGAGGCATAAGAGCTATATGAGATGCCCACTACGATTTAGAGATCTCTAGAGAGAGACAAAGCAAGCTGTATCTGGTCCAGAGCCTGAGTATATAGTTTAGTCTTGCGCTGTGAGAGTGAGAGTATGTCTGCTGCTGTGACTCTAGCGCTGCTGTTCTTCTTGTCTGTGGCACTGAACGAACAGGTGACCGAGGGCTGCACATGTTTACCAAAACACCCTCAACAGCAGTTCTGCGCGTCTGATATAGGTACGTCAAACACATGCATAGCTAATCAAACACGAACAGGTGCCGTATTCAAATCTGTAGATTGCACGCTGCTTTAAGATGTTACGAGATGTTACATTTCTTGCATTTCAGTTCATTTACATTAGTTCAGTGACTTGAATTATTGAACTACACATTAGGTTTATGGAAAATACGATGATGGAACCTTACATTTTTCTAAATGACAGTATAAGACAATATATGACATTAATTAAATCAGTTTTATTTTTTTCAGTAACAGCTCTTTTCTTGTGTAGTGTCAAATTATTTAAAGGGACAGTTCACACAAAAATGAAAATTCTGTCATAATTTATTCACCCATGTTATTTCATACCTATATGACTTTTTCCATCAAATTAACGTTAACATTAACATTCACATTAACAACAATTTTTGTCACATCTGACTTTTTTACCAATTAGTGATTCGAGCTAAGGTCATTGGAAAGGTGCCCAGCACTCTCCCTCAACTAACTGCATACAAAATTCAAACTATTCAGGTGAGAAAATGTAGGCTACTTGACACATCGTTTCCCAATACAATCTTTTTTAACAAGAAATGTGTGTGTGTGTGTGTATATATATATATATATATATATATACTCTGTTTTTCCAGAGCACCTGGAACCAGCAGCATCAGGCGAATTAGGCCCTTCCTCTGCCTATCTGATGCGCTGAGTGTTTGGCTAGCTTGCAGTGCGGTACATTACCCTGTTGGTGTTTTTTCAATGTATGCTTCAGACACGGGTCACGACGAGGCGTTCCCCATAGCGACCCCTAGAGGACGCAGTGTCTCGTTCCCTAACCTGAGACGTTTTTCCACCTAAGGACCTGTCCAGGACGGCAGTGTTGTTCTTGATTTCTGTGACCGTGTGGAGCCTTGGAACCAACTCTCCCGAGTTCAAAAGGTGTACCTCAGCAGGTATCAGAGAGGCTGTATCTGTGAGGTAATAATCCAAATCATACTTTTACAATAATTCACCATAGTGTAACTTGCTCCGAGTTCAGTGCTGTTGAAATCCAGTGGCTTTCATTTTCACCCAACTAAGTTTTCTGCCATTCTGAATGTTGTCAAACACGTACTCAAACCTTGGCTCAAATCATTTTCAGAATCTTTTATAAAGATATTTAATGCAAAAATAACAATGTTTACTGCATATATGCATATTCTTATGATTAAACTTGCTTTGTAGAGAAGGACCAAACTGTGCAGACCTTAAAAAACAAATAAGCTTCAAGCATCCAGAAGCCTAGAAAAAAAACTTGGCTTTGTAATTTCTACTTGCAGCCCTTTGTATTAGCCTCTGACTGTTATCATTCATTCGTTGTATTTTTTCAAGTATTAAAACAGTTGTTGTTGTGTTATAAGTATAGATATGATTTCAGTCATCTCTCAAACTGTGATCTCTACAGATCTCGCCCTGTACTGGAGCGTCCTGTTTGATCAAGATGTTTCAGAAAAAATGTCTGATGAGAGTCAATAATTCATTCATTCTTGATGATGAAGAGGCTCTTCAGTCTATTTGCCTGCCAGGCAGTGGTGGCTTCTGCAGATGGCGAAAATTTCTTAAGTAACTACAAAAGCTCCTAAAAATGATGCCCTGAAGAACAAGTGCATCAGCCATTCGTCGGTGTGCATTTTTGCCCTTTTGTTCTCCAGAATGCTTAGAACATTTTGAAATGAATTTAAACAATTTAATGAAGCTTTGCAATGCAGTCAGCAAATACATACAAAACACTGTTTTCATGGAGATAGGCAATCAACCATTAAACTATTTTGCATGTAAAAGCGTCTGTGTGTATTTAATGGAAAATTGTAAGCATGTTTATATAAATTTGGATGTTCTTAGTGCCAATGCCTTATGTCAAAAAGCATTCATCTAGTATTGTTTTTTGTTTTTCTATTCTGATGAACATTGAGTTAAAAAAGGACATTTTAAATTTAAAAAACGGCAATAACAAACAGCAACGTTTAAGGTTTATTCCACAGAACCACAGCCACACCAGACAGCAGGAAAAGTCTAAAAAAAAACTGCAATAACAAACAGCAACGTTTAAGGTTTATTCCACAGAACCACAGCCACATCAGACAGCAGGAAATGTCTACTTCACTAGAAACCACAGAAACAGCACATTAGCTTGTTTGCACAATGCAGAAAGCTGATAAAGATTGTAAAACTGCATTACAGAGGCGTTATACTGAAACGCAGTGTGTATACGCTGCATAGAATAGAGGGGGCGCTACTGAGACAGATTGAATCCGCTGAATGACAACAAATAAACTAATGTATTCTTTTAGAAAAAAACATGATCAGATATCAATTTCAATTAATTTCTGCTTGTATTTCTCTTAAAGAAAAGGCAAGACAACAAATTCTGTGCATATAAATAATAATGATCAAAATATCCAAATAGTATAAGCTTATTAAGCATGTATGCCTTAAGCTTCACCCTCAGCTTGTGACAGCTGAAGTGCATCTTGTGAAATGTGCGATTGCATCGCCGATCACTCTTGAGAAACTTAAAGATGAAGTAGGCTATGCAAGGACAAATATCCAAACTTTTTCAGACTACTGCAGCTTGCACTCACGCTATACCCGTTGGTTCGGCTACATCAAAAATAAGTTTCTCAGTTATGAGGAGAATAAGAAACTTGCTCTGATTAGAGTCCTGCACCGGCTCCACGGATTAAAATGTATACTTTTACTCCGATACATTTCCCCGAAGCATATTCGTTACTTACTACAAAATAGTCAGAAGTCAGAAGAACACGGACTGCAGGAAAGCAGGTTTGACGAATCAGTGGTCTGGCATTTGCAAGTTAGACTCCTAAAAAACACCTTTGCTCATCTGCAAACAAGTGCGCGCACAACCGCGGGTGATTTCATTTTCCACTCAAGTCGAGTCTGGGGTCTGCGATATATAGTATATCTGTGATAATATGGTAGGTAGGTAGCTTTTTATTGTCATTCAAATTTACATACAGAATGCACATATGAACGAAATTCCGTTCCACTGGCTCATAAATACTGCACTAAACTAAACACGTACCATAAAATCAGTATAAAAATATATATATAATAGAGTGCACGCACGTGATTTATTAGTCTATTAAAACTCAAAATTCAAGGCATTCTAAATTGTAGACGGCAAAAATGCTTGTGTATGCTTTTTATATTTATATAATTTAATATAGTTAACTTCATCTATATCATACAAAGAGTACCGTTTTTCTGCAGAAATCAGAATGAACACATAATAATAATTTTAAACAAGTTCAGTAACGCAATAAGTGACTTACATTAGACATAATATTGCTTGTTGCTCAATTTTGCCAACGAAAATAGTTCCAAACAAAGATCACAGCAACTCTTACCCTGCGTATGCAAATCTTTTTGACGTCATTCTACCTTCATAGAAGCCTAAAACAGGGTCGAGACCCGGCCCGCGTCTGAACTGTGACGTGAAAATTGGCCCGAAGCCCGGCCCGAGGGGCGTAAAAAAGTCGCTGAAATGCAGGACTCTAGTTCGGGTACATCGGAAATATATGGCAAGCCGTATTAGCTTCAAATATTTCAAGCGTTACTCGTCGTAATTGCATTTTTACTAGTAACAATTCAATTAGAGAGCTCTACAAATAAATTCTTAATAGTAACAATGCCAATTAAAGAGCTCTCTAAATCTATTTTAACTAGTTATAAATGCAATAAGAGAGCTCTCTAATTCAGTTCTTACTAGTAACAATTATGATTATAGAGCTCTCTAATTCAATTCTTACTAGTAAGAAATCTAGTTACAGAGCTCTACAATTGTATTCTTAGTAAAACTTGTATTTATTAGATGCAAAACAGATTTGCGACTACACCCATTTGCCTTTCCAAATCCCGCCTGTGGTGATACACTTCAAAATAAAAGCCCCATAAGCATGAATTGATAGCATTGTCATTGTGTCAGAATAACCGTAAGAGTGAGATGACAGTTTGGAAAGGTTTTGTTTTAATATTTAATTACTTCATTAATTCACATCTTTATATTATTATTAATATTATTATTGTTTCTTTATTTCAGACCCTTAGGTCCATATCACAAAAATGAAAATAAAGAGTAGCCTATAGTCTTGAAAATACTTTACCAGACAAAATATCACCTCATTTTGGTGTTTATTGTGCACTGTAACATGCATGCAGAATTTGAGCTAGTACATACAGTATATAGGCTAATTAATAGGTTAATTGTCA
The DNA here is from genome assembly GCF_001515605.1 of Sinocyclocheilus anshuiensis. Lineage (NCBI taxonomy): Eukaryota > Metazoa > Chordata > Actinopteri > Cypriniformes > Cyprinidae > Sinocyclocheilus > Sinocyclocheilus anshuiensis. Next base: position 14,584 of record NW_015552759.1, on the reverse strand, counting down.
CTCTTGACAAAATGTATTTTAAAATTTCTTTCTTTCTTTTTTCTTTCTTTCTTTCTCTCTCTTTTTTTTGGTCAGACATTAGGGGGGAAAAAATTCAATTGCGACATTATTTTGGGGTATTTTTTCGATAAGCTTAATTAGGTGATATTTTGCTGTGTGTGTTTTTGTGAATGCAAGTACCAAACATGTCTCTCGGAGACGCGCAACAGTTCTTTTCCGTCTTTGGAACTATTTGTGTTGGTGAAACAAAAACAGGCAATAGTGTGTCCAAAATGTAACTCACTTGTATTAATTTCTTGGTTGTTGAACTGTAAAATCAACATCACATTCACCATCATGCTCGTGCGCTAATATTCGGAAAACGACACTCTTGCTTGTGTAACATTACTTAACTATATCAGATGTTATAAATATAAAAAACAAATACACATACAGGGATATTTTTGCCCTCATAACTATAGTGGCATTCTAACGGCATTCTAATAGGCTTCATCATGCAGTAAATGCTTCTGTTAACTTAGCAGTGCAGGACCCAGCCTCAGCATTATTGTGTGAGTGGATAATGCGAATAAAGCCCTTGCAAAGTTGAACAAAAACAGGTATTTTACAACCAATAATTAAATATGCATATTGCTGAGAATACATTTATATGCATGTTTTCTGTGCAAGTGTGAATTCACCTTTAAAAATAACTTACAGTAGCTACATAGACTACCCATATTTCTTCTCTGTAAAGCATAATCATTTTATAATGATTTTAATCAATATATAATAATACTTAATAGATCATTAGAGCCTCAGCGCTGCTATTCGTCATTAAAAGCTGCTTGACTGAACAAGCTGCTTGAGTCCCCATTTTCTTTTTTTTAAGATTTTTTTTTGGCATTCTTGGCTGTAGGACAGTATAAGTGAATTTGGGGGAGGGGTGCGGGATGGGACTCAAACTCAGGACACCCGTAGCGCAACGGTGTTATCGACGGACTGCCCACAAGGCTATCGGGACAGACAGTCACCCGTTTTATCAATATGCATGAGGCGCAATTATCATAATGAGGTCGAGCTGAAAAGAGAGCTCTACAGTTCAATCCTTACTAGTAAGAATGCAATTCCACAGCTCTACAGCTACATTCTTAGTAGTAAGAATTACAGTTAGAGAGCTCTCTAATACAATTCTTACTAGTAAAGATTACAATTAGAGAGCTCTCTAATTCAGTTCTTACTAATAACAATTGAATTATACAGTTCTACAGTTCAATCTTTACTAGTAAGAATTCCAATTACAGAGCTCTCTAATTCAATTGTTACTAGTAAGAACTAAATTAGACAGCTCTCTAATTCAATTGTTACTAGTAAGAACTAAATTAGAGAGCTCTCTAATTCAAATACAGAGCTCTGCAATTAAGCATATCTTTAATTTGTTTTTTACTAGTAAAAATTAAATTATAGAGCTCTCTAATAGTAATACTTACTAGTAAAATTTCAATTGTAGAGCCCTGTAATTAAAAATGAATGGAAGTCAATGGAAACATATGACTAGTAAAAATTCATTTGTAGAGCTCTCTAATCATAATTGTTACTAGTAAGAGCTGAATTAGATAGCTCTCTAACTGGCATTGTTACTAGTAAGAATTTAATTGTAGAGCTCTCTAATCGAATTGTTACTAGTAAAAATGCTATTACGACGAGCAACACTGGGATTGTTTTAAGCTAAAACGGCTTGCCATAGTAATAGGTTTCTCAGTTATGAGGAGAATAAGAAACTGGCTCTGATCTAGCACACATAGAACGATTTGACTGAAAATTTATCAGAAGAGATGAAAGAAAAATAGTGGTCATCTACGCAATTCGGAAAAAGAGGCGGCTTTTCTGCATTATGTTTTTTTTTTTTTACTCTTTATACAGCAGTTATTGTTCATTCTAAATGTATTTTTCATGTAGAATAGGTGTTACATAAATACATGAAATGTAGAACATTACAAAAGTGCGGAGTGAAACAGTTTTTATTTCAAATTTTCTTTTATTTAAATTACTTTTTTTAATATGTGCTTTATGAGTACTAATAAACAGCCAATATGCTAGAAATGTGCATGCTAATAAGCTACTAGGTCATAGTGCAAAACAGACCCTATTTTGTGTTAAAACACTTTCATCACTTTCATCAGCGACACACACCAGTTTCTGTTCTGTGCTGATCACAATCGAATCCTTTCATTATAACATACAGAGTGTATACATGACGATGTTAATATATTAATTGCGCAGTGTGAGATTCATTGGTCATAACAGACCCTATTTTGTGTTAAAACACTTTCATCACTTTCATCAGCGACACACACCAGTTTCTGTTCTGTGCTGATCACAATCGAATCCTTTCATTATAACATACAGAGTGTATACATGACGATGTTAATATATTACCTGCGCAGTGTGAGATTCATTGGTCATAACAGAACTTTGTGAGATCGCGATGAACAAAGAGTGACAGTTTTTTAGTGGTTAAAAAAGGGATACTTTTGAGGTCTTGTGCAAATATGACATGGGCTACAAAAAAAACAAACAAACAAAAAAAAAACAGTCTATAGGCTCATATGTATGCACGTTTATTCATTAAAAGAACGTGATCTCAATTAAAACATACGCGATCTTATTCCTAAATGATGGTGATTCTGCTATGTCTATTAAACCTTTGAAAACACAATCACATCGGAATATCGACTATTTGTACTAAGTGTAAATAGCGATAGAGGCTATTTACACTAAGTGAGAATAGCATATTTTCTTAGCGATAAATGCTATTTGCACTAACAAACAAAGTCACAGCTGAGCCGCTGTGCATTTCCAAGCAAACACAGCAGTGTTATTATGAATGAACCTGCGTTTTTAACGAATCCAGTGAGCCCCATTCATAAAGATAATCACTTGCTTCGTTCCTGAATGAATCAGCTGTTCGAACGAATCAATTGAATGAATGATTCAGTGATAAAATCAGTCATTTGCCGCCACCTACTGGCAATTATAATTTCATGTTTAAAATATAATTTCATTTATTTAATTAATTTCAATCTATCAATATTTCTATATTCAAATTTTTATATTTAAAACATTAATCTCATAACATTGTTATGAATTTAAAACATCCATGCCTGGGTTGTTCTGTGCCACCTCTGTAGTGCAAATGAGTTTTTTAAATATTGATTTCTTTTGTTTGGTAACTTACTCGAATTCTACTTGTTCTTATGTTGTTAGAAATTTTGGAAAAGCTCATAAATATAATTTTTTGAATTTGACATAAAGATGACATGCTTTTAATAAAGTTAGAAAAAATGCCATAACAAAGGTAAAAAAAAAAAACAAAAAAAAAACAATGCTCCTGTAAATCACTTTAAAACTGTTGATTATTGACTGAGTAATGTAATTTCATGAAAAAAAGGGTCTTTTTGTTTTTCTTTTTTTTGTGGTGATGGTTGGTTGCTGTGGGGTGTCGACTGAGTAATGTCACAGTCATCTGCTGGAGTGCCCTTAAGAGCCATCAGAGGGCACTGTTTTGGACTTTCTGCTAATTTAACTGGACTGCATTTCCCATGGTTCCCCTCACTCTGCTCCCGTCATCCCCTGCATCCTCATTGTTTCACTGGTTTCAGCTGTGTCTTGTTAGTTTGATTATCCTGCTGGTGTATATATGTTGGTTGTTTTGTGTCATTCTGGCTTTCAGTCTTGCTTTTGCTGTTATGTGTTCATGCCTCGTATTATCTTGGATTATTGTTTGGATCATTAAAAGCTGCACTTGGATCATTTTGTTTCTGGAGTCATCCCGTGACAAGTAATAGTGAAACACCTTTTTTGTAGAACAACACCACTGAAGTCACGTAGACGTCACATACATCACGTGTGGCAGTGAAGTTATTCATTTTCAATTTCGCTAACACACTACAACAGCTACTCAACACTATGAAGAGCCGTACAAGCCATAATTCATTCTGGCGCTCTCACACACTTATATTCTCTTTTCACATACTTGTGAAAGTACATGTTTATATATTATTATTTATCTATATTTAACAAAAATAAAGGCATATAGGCAAAAAAAGAAAAAAATTGAAAGAAGTCACAATAAATGAAAAACTAAATCGAGATGCAACTAATAGCAGTTATCGAAAACCTAACTAAAATGATGATAATAATAATAATTATAATTATAATTAGGCCTATCAAAAATAAATAATTGCTTTGGTAATCATTATGCTCTCCCTCCGTGCAGAGCCGCCGAGTGCAGGACTCTGGTTTAAAGTGCACTGTATAATCAGGAATAACGGACGATCGATGCATTGGAGATTGAGAGGGAAAGCTGCCAATGAACAGTGAACTTCAAAACTTATCTTAGAAGGGAGCATTGAACACTGGAGCGACCCTCAATCGCAGCGCAACTTGTGCAGATTTATGGAGTAAAAAGGCTTGCTTGACAGCTTTATTTTGGCGTATATTTGCATACTTTTACCATCTAACCAGTCTCAACATGCTTTAATTTTGTGTGTCGCTAAAGGTTTGCGTCAATAGGCTTAAATTAAAATGTCATTGGTCTGCGCTCTGGAGATTCTGCTAAACATTAATTGCTAAAACTAAAATCAAAACGCAAACTAGGCTATATAAAAATTAAATAGAAATATGTTCACGAAATAAAAACGAATAAAAAAATAATTAGCCTAAATTAATGAAACTAATAAAAACGAAACTGAATTTTATAGCAAAATTGAAAACCATATTAAAACAAAAACGGCAAAACTATAATAACCTTGGCACAAGCGTGTTTCACTGGAGCGTGAGGAGGGGGATCCGCCAGATGAGGTGCTGGAAAACCCTTCCCAGTCTCCAGAGATGTCAAATCTGCAGGAGCACAACGGAGCTGTCGCTCAAACTCGAGGGAGAAAGTCAAGGATCGCGCCGACGGGCCCCTGTAATCATCCCCACCTTTCACCCCACTAGCGACGGCCCTGGTACTATGCATAATACAGACAGTCCTGGCTCTGCCCATCATCACGTTCATGCAGACGCAGACGTGTTCAGTGAGAGGTGTGTAGCAAAGTTAGGAACGCCATAAATTGGGACAGCCCACGCAGAGACGCCGTGACGTAATCGCACTTCAAATAGAGCTTCGAGGTGCGCCGCAGCTAAAGCAAGCTGTATCTGGTCCAGAGCCTGAGTATATAGTTTAGTCTTGCGCTGTGAGAGTGAGAGTATGTCTGCTGCTGTGACTCTAGCGCTGCTGTTCTTCTTGTCTGTGGCACTGAACGAACAGGTGACCGAGGGCTGCACATGTTTACCAAAACACCCTCAACAGCAGTTCTGCGCGTCTGATATAGGTACGTCAAACACATGCATAGCTAATCAAACACGAACAGGTGCCGTATTCAAATCTGTAGATTGCACGCTGCTTTAAGATGTTATCTTCAGGTCATTTACATTAGTTCAGTGACTTGAATTATTGAACTACACAGTAGGTTTATGGAAAGTACGATGATGGAACCTTACATTTTTCTAAATTATAGTATAAGACTATGTAACATTTATTTAAATCTGTTTTATTTTTTCAGTAATGAGCTCTTTTGTAGCGTCAGAGTTTTAACGCGACAATTCACACAAAAATAAAATTCTGTCATTTATTCACCATGTTATTTCATACCTGTATGACTTTTTCCATGTGTAACACAGGAAGATATTTTGAGAAATGTCTGTGTTTTTCAATGGGCTCCAGTGTTGTTTGGTTCCCAACATTCTTTCAAGTATCTTATTTTGTGTTCAATAGCTCTAACCCTAATCAAACACACCTGAACAAGCTAATCAAGGTCTGAAGGGTTACTAGAAAGCTACAAGCAGGCGAGTTTTAATTAGGGTTGGAGCTGAACTCTGCAGGACTGTGGCTCTCCAGGACCGGCGTTCACCACCCCAGATATACATGTATGTATGAGATGTGTATATCTATCTATCTATCCATGTATCTATGTATATGTGTGTGTATATATATATGCCAAAAATCATTCGGATATTAAGTAAAGATCATGTCCCATGAATATATTTTGTAAATTTCATATCGTAAATATATCAACTTAATTTGATTAGTAATATGCATTGCTAAGGACTTCATTTGGACAACTTTAAAGATGATTTTCTCAATATTTAGATTTTTTTGCACCCTCAGATTCCAGATTTTCAAATAGTTGTATCTCAGCCAAATATTGTCCTATCCTAACAAACCATAAATCAATGGAAAGATTATTGTATACAGATGATGTATAAATCTTAATTTAAAAATATTGACCCTTATGACTGGTTTTGTGGTCCAGGTTCACATTTTTATGTGTTTATTTTTATTTTTAAATCCAGACATTTAGGCAATTAAACAAGAGAATTCAGGTCATCTACACAAGGTCAACTCAAACCTCATGTGGCATCAATCTGGAAAACGGCGAGTATCTGCTGTTAGGTAAAATCATTTACTATCTCTAGGCAGAGTTTGAGTTGAAACCATAGACCAGGGCTGTCCAAACTCGGTCCTGGAGGGCTGGTGTCCAGAAGAGTTTAGCTCCAACCCCAATTAAACACACCTGAACCAGATAATCAAGCTCTTACTAGGCATATTAGAAACTTAAAGGCAGGTGTGTTGAGGCAAGTTGGAGCTAAACTCTGCAGGACACCGGCCCTCCAGGACCGAGTTTGGGCACCCCTGGTTTAGCTCCAGACCCCCCCTGCCATAGACTGTATAAAAACATGGACGTAGTGTCCGTGACGTCAGCCGTAGAGTTCCGAAGAGCCTTTTTGAAGCCCAAAGTAGGCAGAGCGGGCCATCGCCATCTTTGCCACGCGTCACTCCCGGATAATCGATAAGGCGGGAGCAGGTTGCTGAAACCACGCCCACCTAGCTCGATGGCAGTGACAGCAGCGGCAATCCACCTGTCACTCAAGTGGCCACGCCCTTAATTATGCAGAAATTTAAGGCTTAATATAATTTAAATGGATGAGTTATAAAAAAATTCATCCCCCTCACAGTTGTCATGAAGGGCAAAATTAGCTATATAGACCAAAATAATTTTTTGAACCAGGCTGTAAACATGTTTTTTTCTGCTGTAAAGTTGGGCATTTTAACATGGGGAGTCTAGGGGAATGTCTCCCTTTTGCAGCCAGCCTCTAGCGGCCAGTCGATGAATTGCAGTTTAAGTCACTTCCTTGTTGGCTTCATGAGAGAGAGCGTGAGGTTGCCGCTTGGTTGAAACTGAACACCCTGATTCCTGATGCTGGTTGTTAACATCAGTTGAGGCTGAAATATGCTACACAAATTAAATTGACATATTTTACAGAAAATCACATTGTGTATTCAGTATTCAACTTAATTTTTTTTAGATTTCATCCAGTCTGAGAATATCACAGTTTGATAATATTTGAGATGATTTTAGAGCACATATCATTTTCACTTATCATGCATCTCTTAGCAACAAGACAGGTTTCTGCATGAGTTTGTGGTGTTTGGAATGAGTTCAGAGTCTGTTTGTTTGTGTATGACATCCAGTTTTTCCTCTGTAACATTTACAAAGTCAGCATAGCATATTTGTTCGGATTTGATCTGTATTCCAGTCAGATCGATTAAGCCTCACGTTCCTTTTTAATAGCTCAAAAACATACTTAAGAACTTGACACACTTCATTATTAAACAGTAACTGACCAAAGACTAACCCTAAATCCTCAAAGAAAAGCCTAATATTATCCAGGACCTCAAACCTAAAAACAATAATGAATCTCAACAGAACACGAGGGTTCAATAAGTGAGGACATCTCTAGGTACGAAAAACGTTGTGTATATACAGTAAAATGAACTTTAACTGTGTAATTAATTGAGATGCATAAGGAAAAAAATAATATTTGTTTTTTCCACCTAAGGACCTGTCGAGGACGGCAGGGTCATTCTTGATTTATGTGACCGTGTGGAACCTTGGAACCAACTCTCCCGAGTTCAAAAGATGTACCTCAGCATGTATCAGAGAGGCTGTGTCTGTGAGGTAATAATCCAAATCATACTTTTACAATAATTCACCATAGTTTAACTTGCTCCGAGTTCAGTGCTGTTGAAATCCAGTGGCTTTCATTTTCACCCAACTAAGTTTTCTGCCATTCTGAATGTTATCAAACACGTACTCAAACCTTGGCTCAAATCATTTTCAGAATCTTTTATAAAGATGTTTAATGCAAAAATAACAATGTTTACTGCATATATGCATATTCTTATGATTAAACTTGCTTGGTAGAGAAGGACCAAACTGTGCAGACCTTAAAAAACAAATAAGCTTCAAGCATCCAGAAGCCTAGAAAAAAAACTTGGCTTTGTAATTTCTACTTGCAGCCCTTTGTATTAGCCTCTAACTGTTATCATTCATTTATTGTATTTTTTCAAGTATTAAAACAGTTGTTGTGGTGTTATAAGTATAGATATGAATTCAGTCATATCTCAAACTGTGATCTCTACAGATCTCGCCCTGTACTGGAGCGTCCTGTTTGATTGAGATGCTTCAGAAAAAATGTCTGATGAGAGTCAATAATTCATTCATTCTTGATGATGAAGAGGCTCTTCAGTCTATTTGCCTGCCAGGCAGTGGTGGCTTCTGCAGATGGCGAAAATTTCTTAAGTAACTACAAAAGCTCCTAAAAATGATGCCCTGAAGAACAAGTGCATCAGCCATTCGTCGGTGTGCATTTTTGCCCTTTTGTTCTCCAGAATGCTTAGAACATTTTGAAATGAATTTAAACAATTTAATGAAGCTTTGCAATGCAGTCAGCAAATACATACAAAACACTGTTTTCATGGAGATATGCAATCAACCATTAAACTATTTTGCATGTAAAAGCGTCTGTGTGTATTTAATGGAAAATTGTAAGCATTTATATATATTTGGATGTTCTTGGTGCCAATGCCTTATGTCAAAAGCATTCATCTAGTATTGTTTTTTGCTTTTCTGTTCTGATGAACATTGAGTTAAAGGACATTTTAATTAAAAAAAACGGCAATAACAAACCGCAACGTTTAAGGTTTATTCCACAGAACCACAGCCACATCAGACAGCAGGAAAAGTCTACTTCACTAGAAACCACAGAAACAGCATATTAGCTTGTTTGCACAATGCAGAAAGCTGATAAAGATTGTAAAACTGCATTACAGAGGCGTTATATTGAAACGCAGTGTGTATACGCTGCATAGAATAGAGGGGGCGCTACTGAGACAGATTGAATCCGCTGAATGACAACAAATAAACTAATGTATTCTTTTAGAAAAAACATGATCAGAAATCAATTTCTGCTTATTTCACTTAAAAGGCAAAACAACAAATTCTGTGTATATAAATATTTAAAATATCCAAATAGTATAAGCCTGTTTTTTTTCCTTAAAAAAACAAAACTATTTAAATGTATGGATTTAACAGGTGTCAGCAACACACGGAGAACAATCAGGTAAGTAGTTAATTACAACTGGCTTTATTTACTGGTGAGCAGAAGATGATGGCAAAAGCAGGTAAGTAACAACACTTCAGAGAAGAACTTAGCTGGGTAGTAACTAGAGTCCTTTTCCTTTTCAGAAGACGATGGAGCAAAGTGATCGCAGGAGCACAGCATTTCCTAAGTGCGTTGTCTTATCTTAACTACAGATAGGAAGGGGGTATTACACAAACCTCCTAACTTGACTAAAAATCCTAAAAACTGTCTTAACTTTAGGACAACCCCACAGCTGTCCTAACTTCGAACTTATTTGAGAGCTAACGGAAAAACCGCTTACAATTGCGCTGTCCAACAATGGTATTACATTTATTAATAATTGAAAATGAAGAGCGGACATGTTTAATGGTAGAAAGACTCTTGGAGGACCCTGAAGATGTTACATTTTGATGACAAAACACTTAAGTAATTACAGACTGCCGCTCAACATGACATTACAGTTAGCACAGGAGCTGCAACCAGCATTACAGAGACCAACAAAGCGTCACGGAGCACCAGACGCACAGTTGTCGTGTCGCGCCGCGCCGCATCAGCTAAAGTCTGTCTACACTGGAAGCCACAAAGCCAAGTTGAAAATCATTTTAAATTTGTGTCAGCACGTCATAAATAGAACGCGGCATCAGTTTACTGTCGGGGATTTGTCGCGCCGCATCCACAGCATGACTGGCTATAATGAGTCCTATAGTATTTTGTCGCGCCGCTCGCGTCCAGTGTAGACACGGTGTAATGCCTTATGGTTTTTTTGCAAAAGGTGATTTTCAAAGTTAAGTAGCTTCTATTATTGTTTACCTCATCAGCAGCTCAGGCAGTGTTGGTTGCTTGGTAACAGACCTAAGAGTGGATTGTTGAACTTGATGCAATTTAAGATTTCCTAACTAGAGATAAGATATGATTTTGTAAGATAGGATAAGAAGTTAAGATTTGCTTCTGTAATACGAATTTGGGAAAAATCCTAATTTAACATATCATATCTTAAGTTAAGATCTAAGATAAGAAACTTTCTGTAATAAGCCCCCAGGTGATTGCGAATTTAAAACTTTAAATTTGACATTTTTACTAAATTCACTTTTTAAAAGTGTAAATAAGTGTGTTAGGAAACAAAGCCATGAAAGTGTCTCTTTTTAAGTACACTTATGTGGCACTTATGTGGCATTTATTTAATTAATATTATATTACCTGCAATTACAGTTTTTATTTCAAATGTTCAATTACTGTTTAAATATGTGCTTTATGAGTACTAATAAACAGCCAATATGCTAGAAATGTGCATGCTAATAAGCTACTAGTTCATAGTGCAAACTGGTCCCTAAACTATGGAAGCATATAGGTAGCGAAATTCAATTTAAAATGCAATATTCAAAATAGCAATGTATTTCTGTATTTAAATTGACATTTTCCGTTACACATACGTGCAAAGTTTGTTGAAAAAGGAAAATGATATAATTTACATTTGCCATTTCCAACAGTAGTCTTAATATGTAAATTGCATACAAATTTTAACGCTTTATAAGTTGCAAAATTAAAATGTATAGCACAAATTGATTTGATATGTGTAACATGTCCAAGCAGAAATGGTAGCAAAATGATAATTTAAATGCTCTTTGTCCTAAATGCATTTAGACTAACAGCTAGAACACTTAGGATTGCATTTTCATCATGACGCCGTGGGATATTTGTAGCAAAATTCAGTGCGGCTTTGAAAATGCATTCCGAGCTGACCACGCCCACCCTCCGTCACTTATTGCTTCAAGGCAGGGATTGGCGGAAGCGTGTTACGTTTGGATCGTTCGAAACATGGCGGCTGGAGATCTGATAAGATCGTGGAATTCACTGGCAGATGAAGTGGAGAGTGAACAGAGAAATATATGATATGAGGTGTGATTTAAGCACTTACTTTGCTAACTGAGCAATCAGTTGTGTCGATCGTCGCGTACCTTGCCGTGAGCAGAAGCCGTGACCAATGACGTGTGATGAGAAGCGCAACACTTTCGTCGCCCCCCTTCTCGCGCGAGAAGTATGGCGTTCGGACGGATTCTTTAATATGACGTTGCAACACGCACTCGTCTCACTGAACGTGACGTCTGCGTCTGCCACTGTTCTGTCCTTGCACTGTTCTGCACTGTCCTTACTGTTCGTCTGCCTGAACATGTGGTCTGTGTTTGCTGCAAGGGTTTCCAGCACATTCCATACACTTATTTGTGCTTTATTATACCTATTCATTCTCTATTATTGTTTTCACTTATCCTCAATTATGTTTAATTAGCAATTAAGTGCTTTTTACCTTTCTTATGTATAGCTTTTTATTCCAAAAAGTAAATATTTATACAAATGATATAAAAAATTCTGTATGACATTGCTTCTTGTCCACATATCCACAGATACTTATGAAGAAATCATAAAAATAAGTTGTTCTAGCATGTATTCACCACTAGGAGTCTCTAGACCAACACAAAAGAACGCATTTTTAAACATTGCTATATTTTGGGCTAATTTAACTAACATAAACAATATTTGTAATTTTTTATTTTGGAGTTGTAATATTTAGTTTTATAGTTTAATATATAGAATAAAAAGTGTTTTTACGCTCTTTAATTTGTACTGAGATAATTCGGCAGTAGTGGCATATGAATCAATGATATTTTCCTCTTTAATATTTGCAGCAAGAAATAAACATGAATATTTGAATGCATGTTAAAAAAATCTGAACAATTTAATACAAACGAATGTCTCATGAAATCGATCAATCAGAGTTTCAAAAAACGTGGCACTAATGCCGCTGTAGGCTATTTGTACTGAATGCAAACACAATTTTGGCACAGCGGCCAAAAAAACAAACAAACAACAACAAAAAAGTAAAAAAATAAATAAAAATAGTAATAAAAAAATAGTGAGGGGATATTTGAATTATTTGTTAATAAACTCGTGTTTTCTGAGTCAGTGTCACAAAGATGAAGCTGCTGATCCTGACATCTCCTTAACTGGACGCGCATTTAGAGAGAAATTACATAATGAAAGAGTTTTTGTTTTCGATTTGAATTATTTCGTTTTAAATTAGTAATTTAAAGCATTTTATAGATATGTGTATCATGTATATGAGGCAAGTATTCGCTGAGTTTCGGTTCATTTTTGTGAAGAAAAAAAAAAAGTCAGACGCAGATGTCACGTCCATTGAGAGGAATGAATGAAGGGCAAGTAAATTGTGCATTGGCTGACACATATGAGGTGTACTTTATGCACTTTTTGCTGATTGCTAAGCAAACTGAGAGGAGAACTAACGTGTATACGCTCGCCAGCCGTCTGGCCAAAATCGCATAGTATTCAGGCGTCAGACATAAGATATGAGACGTTAGACGTCACGGTCACGTGTCGGAGCTGCTCAAACTGCACGGAGGCGTGGCGGCGACGTATGGGGTGTGATTTAAGCACTTACGTTGCTAACTAAGCAATCAGTCGTGTCGATCGTCGCGTACCTTGCCGTGAGCAGAAGCCGTGACCAATGACGTGTGATAAGAAGCGCGACACTTTCGTCGCCCCCCTTCTCGCGTGAGAAGCTGCCTGAGAAGATACGTGAGAAGCTACATGACGGATGCGCTGTCATCTGCAGTACCTTTTGCCAGTTCTGTGTGTGATTTTGTCAAATGTCTTAAGTGCTATAGATTAGTGTTTTTTTGTTTTGTTTTGTTCTGAGCAAAAAGAAAGAAAAAACCCGTGTGTTATAACATTTTAGCACCTCCAAATCCCAGAATATTCCATAATCTTCAGAATGTTGACGAAAATATGATGAGTAAAATTAAAATTACACTGCAATATTAGCTAATCAATGAACTTACAATGTTATTTAGAAAAAGTGCTTATAACTTGTAAAACAACAACCAGGAACAACCAATTCACAGCTTTCTTGTAAGCACCATATATAAGATAATGGCAGTATAATCCAAATGGAAAGACAACATTTTTATGAGTTTAAGAGTTTTGTCCCCAAGAAAACAAAATCGAAAAATGGCTTAATGCATTAACACAGTTAAATCCAAAGACCAAATTCTAAATTAAAGATGCATTCATAATGTAAGCAATGGACCATGAGTAAACACTTACCCGTGTTTTTGCAGAACTGAGTCTGAAAGACAACTGCCTAAAGGAGGTTGAGAAAGTGTTTTGTCAGAAGACCAAGAAATTTTTTTTTGTACTATATACTACTGTAATGAAATTTGGCCAATGTATTTATGTATGCAATCAGCACTCTACTGTATTATGTTACATACCTATTTGATATTTAGTTCTTTTGTTTTTGAACTTTACTTCTCTTGTAAGATCATCTACTTCATCTACTGTAAGATCACTTACAGTAGTGTAATGAAAATTGATGTTTCATAAAGCTTATTGGTGTATTTTATTCTTTCTGCATTTTTCATTTGTGTTGTATACTAAGACATTGAGCTGCCAAATAATTCCTGAATCCCAATAAGAGGTTTTTGTTACAGTGTTCTGAATTGATCTCACTAGTGTTGTTCACTGGGCAGGGAAGTTGTCTGTGTATTTGTACTGTAGGTTTTGCCATCTGAGGCCAAAGTTTGATATTAGTAGAAGTAAGGGTTTTTGACTGGAGTATTTGATTTTGACATGGAAGTTTGTACAAGTTTGTTTGTCACGAGAATGTGTTTATAGTTGTGACAAAGTGGTGAATTGTTTCATGAATTGTGTGTTAGTAATCGAGAAAAACTAAGACAGCATTTAGGAAAATTTAAACAATTGGAAAATCTTTGGGATAAGCAATGTACACTGATTATATAAAACTATACTGTCAGTACATCATAGTTAAATGAAATTGTTATATACATTTATTTCTGTTCAAAAGTGTGGAAATTAATTTTTCAAAATAAACTTCAAATAGGCCTATTCCTTATCCTGTGGCTCTCTCTAGTGGACAACATTAATATCACAGCTTTTAGCCTCAGGTTATGTTATCACATATGCTTTGATAGTAAAATAAAAAGCATACATAATTGAGGGTTTTTTTTCTTTGAGCACTCATTATAATTCACTTTTCAAGCAA
>NW_015552758.1:0-1613 GCF_001515605.1 Sinocyclocheilus anshuiensis | reverse complement strand
AGCGCTCTTCCTCGGACGACAAGATGCATCCTTGCGTGTTTTTCTTACATCGCTTATCACCCGCCGAACGTAACTATGACATAGGTAACCGAGAGTTGTTGGCGGTCAAGTTGGCGCTGGAGGAGTGGCGTCATTGGTTAGAGGGTTCGGGGGTACCCTTTATTGTCTGGACCGATCATAAGAACCTCGAGTACATCAGGTCCGCCAAACGACTTAACTCCAGGCAGGCTCAGTGGGCACTCTTTTTCGGTCGCTTTGACTTTAACTCCAGGCAGGCTCGGTGGGCACTCTTTTTCGGTCGCTTCAACTTTACACTCTCCTATCGTCCGGGTTCTAAAAACATCTAACCCGATGCGTTTTCTCGCATTTTTGAACTTTCCGAGCACCCGTCCACTCCCGAGAGTATTTTACCCGAGAGACTCGTCGTCTCCACTCTCGTATGGGAGGTCGAGTCGAGGGTCCGCACGGCCTTAGAAGGGGTAACGCCTCCGCCCGGTTGCCCACCGAGTCGATTATTTGTGCCGGAGAGGCTACAGTCCGACGTCGTTCGGTGGCGTCATTGTTCCAGCTTGGTTTGTCATCCAGGGGTGAATCGGACTAGTTTCCTCGTAAAACAGCGATTCTGTTGGCCTTCTATGGCTCTTGACGTCCGGGATTTTGTTTTGGCCTGCTCTGATTGCGCTTGTGGTAAGACTTCCAATCGACCCCCTGACAGGTTACTTCAACCGCTGTCGGTCCCTTCGAGACCCTGGTCCCACATCTCGCTCGATTTTGTCACTGCCCTCCCGCCCTCCCAGGGCAATACGGTGGTATTGACCGTAGTGGACCGGTTCTCGAAGGCGGCCCATTTTATTCCCTTGCCCAAATTACACTCAGCCAAGGAGACAGCGGTTACTGTCGTTGATCACGTCTTTCGCATTCGTGGCCTCCCGATGGACGTGGTTTCCGACAGGGGACCCCAGTTTGTTTCCAGATTTTGGAAGGAGTTTTGCAGATTACTGGGGGCGAGCGTCAGTCTGTCCTCTGGTTTCCATCTGCAGAGCAACGGCCAAACGGAGCGGGCCAACCAGGATCTTGAGAGAACGTTGCGATGTTTGGTTACTCAGAATCCGTCCTCCTGGAGCCAACAACTCTCATGGGTGGAGTACACACACAACTCGTTACCAGTGTCATCCACGGGCCTATCTCCGTTTGAATGTGGCTTAGGGTACCAGCCACCTGTTTTTCCCAGTCTGGAATCCGAAGTCGCGGTCCCCTCCGTTCACGCCTTCGTCCAGAGGTGCCGTCGCACTTGGAAAAGAGCCCGAGAGACTCGCGCCAGGCGGCGCTCCTAGGGTGAGGGGTACTGTCACAGTTTATGGGCTCGCTGACTCATTCTAGCTCTCTCCGTGTGAGTGTGGGTGTGGTTTGTGTTGCTGCTGATCAGTGCCATCAGCTGGTTAGCACCAGCTGTGGCTGATTAGCGGTCCTATTTAATGTCTGTGTTTTCTGTCCTGTGTTGTCAGATCGTCCTATGTCGTTACTGTGTTCAGTTCGTGTCTCTCTGCTTCTGACCAGTTCCTGGAGTACCTTCTCACCTCTGCCGTGGGCTTCATTGCACGGATCCTCGATCA
>NW_015552757.1:0-1116 GCF_001515605.1 Sinocyclocheilus anshuiensis | reverse complement strand
AATATCTGGAGCTGTCGGCGATTCACAATCACGCTGTGTGAAATGGTTTCTGACTGAAAACTACATCGACGATGACCTACAGCCAATGAAAGACCAAGATACAGGGCAGAGGGAAGTTCAGGTAGACCAGAATATCAGTATTTCAATAGATATATGAACAATTATATCATACAGAAACAAGCATAAACTTGACCAGCCGCAACAGCATAACAGTTATTGCAAAATTATTTACCTCCAACTGTCTTTGCAGAACACCCAATCCCTGTTCCCTGCATCTCCCTCCTGCATAATCTGTTTTTCTTTTTCTCCTTGTAGCTGGAAATCAGCTCACAGACAATTTGCGGGCTATATATATATTTTTTTTAATAATTACAGTCTTGCTCAAGAACGTAATTTGTGGACCAGACAGAGCTGTCGGCGATTCTTCCTATTGTGAAGTCATGCAGTTTGAATCCCCCTGTCGCCGATCCATCGTGCAGTGTGAACACAGCAGCAACTGAATGCTACCCCAGATAGTCACGCAGTGTGAAAACAACGGCAATCCGACGAGTTTGAAAATCGTGCAGTGTGAACTCGGCATTAGGGTTATAATTTTTCAATATTAAATGACATCGTGAGTGTGTATATGCACAGTTTGTTGTTTTTTGGGGGGTGTCTGAGAGCGTTAGGACCCAGAAGCGGTGAAGCGTGATATCAAACATAACAAGCAGATATTCTTAACCACTCCTATCCAACCGTGAATCTGCTATGAGCAACATGTGGAGTGGAGGTGCACCACAATAAAACCTCACCCTTTATACAAAATTCCGTTTCACTTGGAAATACATCACAACACTGAAGTCAGTTGCAACTTCCGGTTCACGGGTACTTTGATATTTATGACCACTAATTGACATACTTTTTCAACAAGGGTGCTTTCACACTTGGTTCGATTGCTTGGTCCGAACCCGAGTTCGATTGCTCCCCCCTCCCCCTGCCCCTGCTGGACTGTGTTCACATTATATTATTTGGGTCCGAACTGCGGTTCGTTTGCGTCATCAAAAGGCAGCAGCTGTTTACCCCATTGCTTAATAACGATGGCGCAGGAGAAGACGGCAAAATGCGTAGCAAGGCTCT
>NW_015552756.1:49896-50116 GCF_001515605.1 Sinocyclocheilus anshuiensis | reverse complement strand
TGGACGTCCGGGCTGGGCTTATGCTTTCAGGCTGCCCTGTCTGCTCTACTGTATCTAGGTCGCCCTGAGGGGCCTACCGATCACCAGGATATCACCTCTTGCTGAGGCATCGAGCGGGAGGCATAGGTGGCATTACGAGAATCTTCCTGTGTAAATGCTGTCTCGGGCAGTGCTCCCCTCACCTTTGAGGGTTGTATTTGAGCTTGCCTCTCCCATTTGG
>NW_015552756.1:49134-49655 GCF_001515605.1 Sinocyclocheilus anshuiensis | reverse complement strand
GGGTGTGTTGCTCCCTCAGCTAAGTAAATTATTGCTAGTTGTTCCAGCTTTGGAACATGCTGCAGGTCGAGCCTCCTCTCGTTTGAGAACTGGGGGTGTTGCTCCCTCAGCTAAATAACTGCTAGCTATTCCTCCATTGGAACATGCTGTAGATCGAGCTCCCTCTCTATTGAGAGCTGGATGTTTGCCATTCCAGCTTTATATCTTATATCTATGACTCTCAAACATATTGGGTTTGGTATGCACCATTCTATGAGCTGCTCTTTCAGAGTGCCACAAGAGCCCCCTTAGAGCGGTATCCTAAAATCCGTGTTATGGTAAGTGTGCACGTGAAGTCTTTGTACACTTTCTAAAATCCACACTGTGGTAAGTTCGCACGCTAGTACCTTGCGTTCTTTTCTAAAATCCTGTATGGTCAGAGCTACACGCAGCAGCCTTGTGCTCTTTCTGAGTTGTTTAAAACCCCGGTTCCGCCTTGGGCACCACTCCACCTATGTATCCTCTGGATACCTACTTAACAG
>NW_015552756.1:43766-47591 GCF_001515605.1 Sinocyclocheilus anshuiensis | reverse complement strand
CTACAGCCTTTGGAACATGAAAAAACCCTTTTGGTCAATTACAGTAATGGTTTTTGAAAATGAATGATGTACTGTATGGGTGATATTGGTGATATTGGCAAAATTTCACCTGTAGTAAGTCAGTCTGGCCACTAGCAATGTACTACAGCATAAAAAACATAAAAAAACCCATTTGGTAAATTACAGCAATTGTTTTCTGAGAATAATTATATACTGTACGTACAGTAAAAAAGAAATTGGCAAAATTTAAACTGTCGTAAATCAGTCTGGCCACTAGGAATGTACTACAGCCTTTGGAACATGAAAAAAGCCTTTTGGTGAATTATAGTAATTGTTTTCTAAGAATAATTATGTACTGCTTTTGGTGAATTACAGTAATTGTTTTCTAAGAATAATTATGTACTGTACGTACAAAGAAATAAGAAATTGGCAAAATTTCACGTGTAGTAAAGCAGTCTTGTAACTACAAACATACTACAGAACATAAAAAATAAAAAAACCTTTATGGTGAATTACAGTAATCGTTTTCTAAGAATAATTATATACTGTACGTACAGTAAGGGAGATATCTGCAAAATCTCACCTGTAGTAAGTCAGTCTGGACACTAGGAATGTACTACCACCTTGAACAGCCGTTTGGGTACTTTTTTAAACAGTAGTTTTTTATGAACATAATTGTGTACTGTACTGCATATATGAAGGAAGGTATTGGCAAAATCCCACCTTTAGTAAATCACTATGAGTTATACACGCTTTACAGTTTGTTAATGTTTTATTTTAAATGTTAAAAGTCACGTTAGTTAAAATACATTGGAAGTTTTAAACCCAATCGGTGGAATTGTCAGACGGTCCCTTACGCATCAAGCGCCGCTATAGCAAGTCAAAGCTTTCTCCGGTTTAAATTTGCTGTTACAATACACTTAGGCGTTTTTTAAATAATATTTTCATCCTTACGCATCAAGCGCCGCTATAGCAAGTCAAAGCTTTCTCCGGTTTAAATTTGCTGTTACAATACACTTAGGCGGTTTTTAAATAATATTTTCATGTCGATATAAAGTTGTTGCATATTGTTAAATCTAATCGTGGTAGTGGTATCTTTGTAGGACTGTCGACTCTATAGAACAGTGGCAAGCGAAAGCGAATGTCTGGCGAATATCGAACCTAAAACTAACTTTACCGCGCTCAAAAAATGGGGGGCAGAGCAAAGATAAACACTGCCACACGATAAAATGAGATTGTGAAAGTTTTCACAAATCGAGCTCGACCTAAAACAATGTTGTTGTATTCCAGCAGTCTGCGTGTTTATTGGTAATAGACGTTAAACATGAAGAACGCCTTTCTTTCACATTCCTTACTAGCAGACTTACCAAGGGGTTTACAGACAAGAGCTTTGCTGTGAAAAATGCACAGATCAAGCTGGTAAAGATGACACCGGTTTCATTCCTCTAAGTGTCCAACTTTTGGAGCTATAGGCATTATAAAATTAAGAGTCGCTATGAAAAAAAAAACCCATTTTGGCCCAAAGGACAGTGTCACTTGAATTCACAAATCATGGAGAATGATATTCGGTATTATTTGCATGTTTATGACAGCGCGCTGCGTATTTATTGCCAAAAGAAATCTGAATATCAAATCTTTGCTCTGCCCCCCGTTTTTTGTAGCCTATAATAATGTCATAAGGTGCTGTTCCTGTGAATAACGGTTTCCAAGTCATTAGGTAAATGAGCACATACACATATAGAATTGTACACTTTGTTTGACAATAAAGTTTGGTTGTTGTACCTTTCCTTGAGTACTTGCTTCAATAGTTTCACAGTATAGCTTTTGTCAGTTAACCCTTTCTTGATCCCTTAACTTAACTATTCTGATCTGAAAAATTTCACAGTGCAGTT
Source organism: Sinocyclocheilus anshuiensis (assembly GCF_001515605.1). Lineage (NCBI taxonomy): Eukaryota > Metazoa > Chordata > Actinopteri > Cypriniformes > Cyprinidae > Sinocyclocheilus > Sinocyclocheilus anshuiensis. Next base: position 45,699 of record NW_015552756.1, on the reverse strand, counting down.
GGTCAGTTCCCTGATTCATTTACATCACTATTCTGATCTGTAAAAAAAAAAAATCACAGTTCAGTTTGGGTCAGCTGACCCTTCCCTGAGTCAGTAACATCACTATTCTGATCTGTGAAAACTTTCACAGTTCAGTTTGGGTCAGCTGACCCTTCCCTGAGTCAGTAACATCACTATTCTGATCTGTGAAAACTTTCACAGTTCAGTTTGGGTCAGCTGACCCTTCCCTGAGTCAGTAACATCACTATTCTGATCTGTGAAAACTTTCACAGTTCACTACAGGTCAGCTGACCATTCCCTGAGTCACTAACATCACTATTCTGGTCTGTGAAAACTTTTACAGTTCAGTACAGGACAGCTGACCCTTCCCTGAGTCAGTAACATCACTATTCTGATCTGTGAAAACTTTCACAGTTCACTACAGGTCAGCTGACCCTTCCCTGAGTCACTAACATCACTATTCTGGTCTATGAAAACTTTTACAGTTCAGTAAGGGACAGCTGACCCTTCCCTGAGTCATGTACATCACTATTCTGATCTGTGAAAACTTTCACAGTTCACTACGGGTCAGCTGACCCTTCCCTGGGTCACTAACATCACTATTCTGATCTGTAAAAAAAAATCACAGTTCAGTTTGGGTTAGCTGACCCTTCCCTGAGTCAGCAACATCACAATTCTGATCTGTGAAAACTTTCACAGTTCAGTTTGGGTCAGCTGACCCTTCCCTGAGTCAGTAACATCACTATTCTGATCTGTGAAAACTTTCACAGTTCAGTACGGGACAGCTGACCCTTCCCTTGGTCACTAACATCACTATTCTGATCTGTTTTCACATATCAGAATAGTGATTTACATGACTTAGGGAACGGTCAGCTGACCCGTACTGAACTGTGAAAGTTTTCACAGATCAGAATAGTGATGTTAGTGACTCAGGGAAGGGTCAGCTGACCCGTAAAGTTTTCACAAATCAGAATAGTGACCTTAGTGACTCATGGAAGGAAGGGTCAGCTGACCCGTACTGAACTGTGAAAGATTTCACAGATCAGAATAGTGATGTTAGTGACTCAGGGAAGGGTCAGCTGACCCGTACTTAACTGTGACAGTTTTCACAGATCAGAATAGTGATGTACATGACTCAGGGAAGGGTCAGCTGACCCGTAGTGAACTGTGAAATTTTTCACAGATCAGAATGGTGATGTTACTGACTGAACCGTTATCTGACCATAACTGCACTATGAACGTTTTCACAAATCAAAATAGTGATGTAAGTGAATCAGGGAAGAGTTAACTGACCAACAGCACTGTGAAATTTTTCAGATCAGAATATTTAAGTTAAGGGATCAAGAAAGGGTTTACTGACAAAAGCTATACTGTGAAACTTTTGCAAATCAGAATATTGAAGCCAAGTACTCAAGGAAATGTACAACAATCAAAACTTTGTCAAACAAAGTGTACAATTGTATATGTGTATGTGCTCATTTACCTAATGACTTGGAAACCGTTATTCACAGGAACAGCACCATATGACATTATTATAGGCTACAAAAAACAGAGGGCAGAGCAAAGATAAACACTGCCACACGATAAAATGCTATTGTGAAAGTTTTCACAAATGACTCAGTGCTCAATGACGCTCAATGACGCTCCAGTGTTTGTACTGTTTTTGTTTTTTAGTGTTTTTGTTAGTTTTTCCTGTTTTTTTGTTTCTCAAACACAATCAGTTTTACCAGGGATGAACTGCTGAACATTTGGCAGAACACACCACAAAATCTTCTACCGGATTTCGATTATTCAGACTTTTGCTGAACATTGTAGTTGGCGGAGCAGCGCCGCTGATCAAGAGCCGGCGTGCTCGTGAAGCTCAGGCAGCGCGGATTTCGAACGCCGTTGCCTAGCATCCATCTGGCGAATCTCCGCTCTCTACCCAACAAAA
>NW_015552756.1:42916-43143 GCF_001515605.1 Sinocyclocheilus anshuiensis | reverse complement strand
AAGATGCTCGCAGGAATGGGGACAGATTCTTGTATAAACAGGCCAAATACACACTGGAAAAGGAGATCAGAGTGGCCACGAGGAATTATAATGGAAAGCTAAAGAACCAATAATTTTCCTGTGATCCTGCTTCAGTGTGGAAAGGTCTGAAAGACATCACCAATTACAAGAAACCATCCCCCAGCACTGTGGAGAATCAACAACTGGCAGACGATCTGAATGAGTTT
>NW_015552756.1:41539-42716 GCF_001515605.1 Sinocyclocheilus anshuiensis | reverse complement strand
ACCTGTACATACAAAATTGTCTATATTATATATTGTGTTTTTGCTTTTTTGTACATTGTCTATTTTGTCTATTTTTATATTATTCTTTTTATTATCTGTGTCCTGTCTTGTCACTGTCATTCTGTTGCACTGTGGAGCTTCTGTCACTAAAAGAAATTCCTCGTATGTTTAAACATACCTGGCAATAAAGCTCATTCTGATTCTAATTCTAAACATGAAGAACGCCTTTTTTTCACATTCCTTACTAGCGGACTTACCAAGGGGTTTACGGACAAGAGCTTTGCTGTGAAAAAATTCACAGATCAAGCTGGGGAAGATGACACCGGTTTCATTCCTCTAAGTGTCCAACTTTTGGAGCTATAGGCATTATAAAATTAAGAGTCGCTACGAAAAAAAAACTGATTTCGGCCCGAAGGATAGCGTCACCTGAATTCACAAATCACGGAGAACGATATTCGGTATTATTTGCATGTCTATGACAGTGCGCTGCGTATTTATAGCCAAAAGAAATCTGAATATCAAACCGCAAACCATCTTTACTGCAGTCAAGTACCGACCAGATACTTCCTGCTGCCGCTGCTATAAACAACTAATAATTTGACTTGATTTGCTATGCATATACTGCAATTAACAATTCGCCAATAACGTGATCTGAATTCTATGATACTGCTGCTACACTCCATGAAAGTACAACTGCTGTAAGCCCAACTGATTACACAAATAGTAAATTCCAGTTTAAGAGTGACCTAGTATTAGCTACATTGTACATGGGCTACTGATTGGAAATGATTTATTATTAGTAGTAATTTTATATTTTAAATGAATTCAAGATTAATTATCTTTATGGGCTACTTATTGTAAATTATTTATTATTAGTAGTATCTTTATATTTTAAACGAATTCATGATTAATTATCTTTAAACTATCACTAAACATGACTTTTATAATAAACTCTTCACTATCGCTGAACCAAGGTAACGAGTGAAAGTGAGCCCCTTTAAGAATGAGCGCTCCCTCTTCTGACTAAGTGCATTGCAATGCGGCACGAGTACATGTATGAGCAGGTATATTATTTTCTGTTCCTCATTAAAATAGGCAAGGCTGTTGACAATATGACGTTTATGAAAGACGGTTATACGGGTTCACCTTGACTTAAAACTGTGAACAACTGTGAAAC
>NW_015552756.1:40930-41466 GCF_001515605.1 Sinocyclocheilus anshuiensis | reverse complement strand
TGGTTAACTCTTAACTTTTATAAAGAATATCTCTTTGGATTTGAGACTTTAGTCTTTGTAACTTTACAGATCTTCTGCACCAAGAGCTTGTAACACTCCAAAAAGAAAGGAAAAATTGAAATCGCATCATATGACCCCTTTAAACTGTGAACAACTGTGAAACGCCAACTGCAAACCGACCCCACTAGTGAGGTGTGCATCTGAAAGCGATCCGTTCGCGATTAATGTAGAAATGAATGCCCACAGAAGATATTAAAAGCATTGGAGCTTTCGGGCAAATAAGGTAATCCCCAATTCACTTTACTGTTCTAAAATCCGCAATGCTTGATGTTGTATTCTCACATACATGAACTAGGAAAACGTCTCAGGTTACTTGTGTAACCATGGTTCCCTGAGAGGGGAACGAGACACTGCGTCCTCTAGGGGTCGCTATGGGGAACGCCTTTAGCGTGACCGGTGTCTGAAGCATATATCTAAAAACGACAATAACATTGACCGGCGACAGCCTATGACGTCATTACCCTGCGCGATCACAG
>NW_015552756.1:23828-40898 GCF_001515605.1 Sinocyclocheilus anshuiensis | reverse complement strand
TAGTTCTGTACAATTAATCGCATGCGATATATATAAGCTTGTTGCACTGTAACCAAAGCAAATTGTTTTATACACCAAAAAGGAGCTTTATCTGTATTATATTGTATTCTGAATAAAAAATATTGCTCAACATTGCTCTTTTGAAGAATTCATACGTCACTTCTTATTTTACATATCACATAATGCAATGAGCTTTCCCTTTTATTTTCTCTGCTTCGTGTCATCACTAGAGGGAGCAATACACGTATAGGATATAAGTGAAAGGAAATAGAGCAAGAGTAGTCCACGTTTGTTCCAGAGTTAACAGGTAGACAAACTCAGGAAAATGGTTCCAGTTTTCATCTTTAGTACTGACTGCAGAAATTAGTGATTTGGTGAGCAAATGAATAGAAATTGTTGATGAGGTACATAAGAAAGAAATTGTGAAAGAGAAGGGCAGATATTAAAGGGGTCATATGATGCGATTTAAATTTTTCCTTTCTCACTTTCACCGTGGACGAAGCAGTGTCCAGCCCGGGGTCATCACATGTGGTTGCCACAAGCCCACTGGCTGCTCCTTCGTCGAATCCGCCGGCCACGCCGTTCTCAAGCCGGCCGCCACTCACTCTAGCCCGCCGGCCGTTCCTCACTCTAGGCCTCCGTCCGCTGCTCACTCTAGCCCGCCGTGTGTGACGCTGTGTTTCGTTGTGAAAGTGAAACTACTTTGTTTGTTCTTTTTAGCAGCATCATATGACCCCTTTAAATAAAGATGAGTATGAATCCGTCTTTGGCTGCACCAATACAGAGACTATCATCTCAGAATCATCACAGACTTTAGAAAGCCTATCAACGACATCAAAGACCTCCTCCAAAGCTTCCAGTAAGAAAGCCGACTCAGAAGCAGAGCTCGCCGCCAAAGTTGAGCAAGCAAAGGCTGTGCAAGAAATTCACAAATATTTCACAAAAAGCCTGATTACTTAAGATGGAGAATGACTGGAAGATGAATGAGGCAAGAATGTAAGCAGAGATAAAACAGAAAGAAACAGAGATGCACCTAAGACTAGAGGAAGAAAGGACGAGGCTGCAGATGCTACAAGTAGATAAATAAGTTAAAGTGGCCACAGCTCAAGTGAAGGCCTACAATAATTGTGAGAGCAATCTTGAAGATGAAGAGGAGGGAGGTAATGTACCTCGGTCTGGATGGAGAGAAGCTGATAATAAAGCCCAGATGAACCTTCAGGTAGAGTCATTCCATTCTCCACAAGTATTTCAAGAGGCAAAAATGACTCAAGAGACAGAAAATTTAGCCCAAGTATTAGTAAACTCCCTCAGCATAAGTCATTTACCTGTTCCAGAACCAACGATTATCTCTGGTGATCCTCTAAAGTTCATTGATAGGAAAATGTCTTTCACAGCACTTATTGATCGTAAATCAATTCCTGCAAATGTGAGAAAATATTTTACTTGAAAACCTCTCTTGCTGGGGAAGCTTGCAAAGCAGTGGAAGGGTTCTTTTATAGGAATTCTGAAGATGCATATCAGGGCGCATGGAGGGTCCTTGAGGAGAGGTATGGAAATTAATTTATTGTTCAGAGAGCCTTTTCGAGAAAAACTTATGAGATGGCCTAAGGTGGGAGCAAATGATCCACCTTCTTTGCGAGAGTTCACTGATTTCTTACAAGGCTGTGTTGAAGCTATTCCACATGTCAAAGGTTTGGCTATTTTGAATGACTGTGAGGAAAATGATAAACTACTCAAGATATTACCAGAATGGATCGTGCGCAAATGGAACAAAAGTTGAATATGACTGGTGACTATCCAAGCTTTAAGCAATTTTGCAGAATTCTTGCAGAAGGAGTCTAAGATAGTTTGAAATCCTTTCACTTCTCCACTTCTAATGAGCTCTATGGTTTCAGATGAGAGATTTCCCAAAAGAGCCAAAGCTTTTAACATAAAGGCTTAAGTTAAAGGGGTCATATGATGCAATTTAATTTTTTCCTTTCTCTTTGGAGTGTTACAAGCTCTTGGTGCATAAAGAAGATCTGTAAAAGAGTCAGCCACACCTACCTAAAACGGCTCGTTCGAACACGCCCCCACATATCTACCTCACTATGTGGGAAGATTTGCATAACACCGCCCAAATGTTCACGCAAAGAAAGAAGGCGTAACTTTTATTATTGCTGTACTATTGTTGCCAATCACAACAATACTGTAGTTATTCGGCCATTCACAACGGCCAATCACAACGCACTGGATAGCTGGCCAATCACAGCACACCTCGCTTTTTCAGACCGATGAGCTTTGTAAAAATCGATGCGTTTCAAAAAGGCGGGGCATAGAGGAGAAACAATAATGTACAGTATGTGGAAAATAATGTTTTTTTTACTTTAAACCGCATAAACACATTTCATTACACCAAATACACAAAATAATGTTCTTTTTAGCAGCATCATATGACCCCTTTAAAGATTCAACAAGGCCAGAGTTCAAGATAACATCACCATATTCTTTTTGTAAGAGTGAAGCACATAGTATCGCTAAAGGTCCTATATTTGCAGAAAAGCCCATGAAAGACAAAAGGTCTTTTATTTGCGAGAATCACATCTGTTTCAGATGTCTGAGAAAGGGGTATATTTCCAAAGACTGCAAAGAGTTAACCAGTAGACAAACTCGGGAAAATGGTTCCAGTTTTCAGCTTTAGTATCCCTTTGGCAAGCAGAGCGAGGTTTGTTTTTTTTTGTTTGTATTTCTTTGTTACGATATTGTTGATTAATTTGGATATCGTTAAATATGTGTATTTAAGGTAGTTAATATTTATATTTTATTTAATGATTGTTTATATTGTGAATGTTGTTTGAGTTTATTTTACTTTTGTTTATGGGTTCTTTTTTTCTTATAGTTTATGGTGCCATGGTGCAGTGATGTTATTGTTATGATGCTATGAAGTCAATCAATGGTTGTGATGCATGGAGAAAATTGGCAACAAGGAATTGAGACAACTAATACTTCAATAATGAAGTTTATTGCATCTCAATAAAATAAATCGAAGGCACCCATCAAAACTCTGCTTCATTTGTTCGATGCTGAAGGGTTGCTACACATAACAATAACATCACATACCGTTATAATCATGTTTATTTACTTCAATAGATAGAAATTTGTCTGAATTATGTACAGAAGTAAAAGATGCAACTAAAAGTTTGATAACTAATTTTAATCAATAGACATTGGTACAGCAGCAATTAAAGCTACTATAAAAACATAAATGACAACATCAATGATGCATTGCATCTCTTCAATTATTTTTTATTTTTTTTGTACAATCACTGTGGGACTGTAGTTTGTATTTAGCAAGACAAGCATCATTCACATTTGTATTTATTGTAAGCACCTGTCCGGATTGATCGATCAACTGCTTGCGGGACACCATCTTGAATGATCTGACGTAATACCCGGAAAATTCCTACTTCTCTGTTATTCCTGCTGATTTAAAGGATGACTTTGTTTGAGCACCCCCTGTCGTTTCAAAGAATATCTCAATGGTGAACGCATTAAGTATAAATGCCTTCTGAATTCGTGGATGTGCCCATAAAAGTTCTTTGTACATTTTTCTTTTTTTCTACTTGTCACTTTGCACTTTTTGTTAGAAAATTTTTATTTACTGTTTATTCAGGTTTTTTTAAGGTAGCTAATATTTTGATACTTAATTTCCATGATCTAAATATTCTTAAAAATTAAAAGTTTGTTGTCATTTGGAAGTGTCCTGACTTCCACCTTTGAGATTTAGAAATTAAGCAGTCTTTAAAAGCCATATCATATGTCATTATAATAGTGTATAACATGTAGACCTATAGACCTAAGAAACCCTATATATATATATATATATATTATGGTTGTTATTAATAGTGAATAAATCTAAAGCTTTTGAGACTATTATTTTGTGTTATTTCATTTGTCATGGGGGGTGGGGGGTGCCCTTTTTCAGTTTCAGCACATGCCCCTCAAAAGGTCTGTGCATGGCCCTGGTGACAGGCCTAGATGTGCGTGCGCAGTCAGCGGCGGTTTACAAAGCAGAGCTAAGTGAAAGTATAAATCCCGCTTAATGCGCCGTAGATGTATGCAGTGTTGAAACTGGCCTTAGGGTTAGAGCTAAACTCTCCAGGACATTGGACCTTGAGGGCCAGAGCTGCCTAACCATTTTCTCTTTGGTGGCATCATCCTCAAGTTTCTATTTACTAAAGAATATGTCAATTTTTTTTAATTAGTAGAAGTTCTGAGTAGTACCTGCATGTAGAAGTTGACAAACAGGGCGACAAGTGTGCACATGTAGAAGGTTTGAAATTTCAGACAGCCCAGAGGGAAACCACAAGGAACGACCCATGCACTTACTGTGTGTGTTATAGTCAATAAAAACTGAACCTGGGACAAAGAAGAGAACATTATTGGGAGACAATCATGTAACACATGGAATACAATGAAAATAACACAACAGAATATAAAGTATCAAGAACATGTGAAGGGAAATTGAAATGTAAGAGAACAGTATAATTGGATAGAAAGGTTGCACACTGACCAGCTGAGCCTGCGTGAGGTAGCGTTTCCACCACAGATATTTGTGCATGGATGGAATGGTTGACAAACCATAGTAAGAATACATGAGGATATGGATGAAACTGTTTAGCGTTGGCCCAAAGAAACCTAGACAAAGATGTTGCATTATACAGTTTGAGCTGAAAGATAAGATATATATATAAATCATACATATATAATATTTTTGGGGTAACAGAACACGTTTTTGTACCAAAACATTTGGTATTACAGGACTTTCGAGTTATGCATGGGTACCAAACAAATACAGCACTGTTTTAACCACTGCACATGAAAATGTATATATAATTTTAATTAATTGATATTGACAGTCTAAGCTATTTCAGTTGATGAGTTAATGAAACTTCACTAGACATTATATATAGCACTAGACAAAGATGTTGCATTATACAGTTTGAGCTGAAAGATAAGATATATATATAAATCATACATATATAATATTTTTGGGGTAACAGAACACGTTTTTGTACCAAAACATTTGGTATTACAGGACTTTCGAGTTATGCATGGGTACCAAACAAATACAGCACTGTTTTAACCACTGCACATGAAAATGTATATATAAATTTAATTAATTGATATTGACAGTCTAAGCTATTTCAGTTAGTTAATGAAACTTCACTAGACATTATATATAGCAGTCCAATAATCGCAATAAGATTTATAATAAGATTATAATCTCCTTAGTTCAAACGGCAGCACGGAAACCTTCCTGTTTACTAGAAGTTGTAGCGTGAAATAAACATGAATGACTATCTCAGGTTTCATGTAATCGCTCAATCAGTGTTTCAACCGTGGAAAGACATTAATAAAACTGTTTGTAAGCAATATCTCAATATATACTGAAAACATACTGAACTGTTACTTCAAAACCGAGGTACGTACCAAACCGTAATTTTGTGTACTGGTACACCTCATAAATACAATGTATATCAAAGTCAAAGATGAAAAGGGGTTTTCAAGCATCAAAATAATACAAATTTAATATGTATTTTATGGCACTAATATGGCTTTTTTTCGTACATTAAAATGTGTCCTGTTAATTATACATTTTTACCATGATTTACAGAAGACACCCACTAAATATTACTGTGTAACATATAATATAAAGAAATGCTGCCCATTTGTCAGCAAGAAGTTTTATATAATACATTTTGTATGATCACTTGCATTTTATATGCTTTCTATGTATATAAAATACCTTTAGTAAATTTAATTTCATGCGGACACCAAAATGGGACGTCTTGTCTTATAAACAGGTAATGTCTTTACATTTCTTTCAATACTATTCCAGAGAAAAAAATATATAATGTATATGACAAAAATACTTTCACTATTTGAAAAAGTATTTAGCATGTAGTAATCTAAATTTATGATTTACATCATATGCATTATTATTTTATGCTGACTATTGTTAAAACATAAAGCAAAATCTAAGCTCATTTTTGAAATATCATCAGAACAATACTGCTTCTGCTCTGAAACATCAATACTGTCTCTATCCTTTATGTAACTTTGTCCTTCACGCTCACTTACTCTGTCCACAGGGTATCCAATTGAGGACACACCACCAGATGTTAAACATAGAGGCATGATGATACACATGTAGGAAACTGATCTGGTTGTTTTTCTTCCTCAGCACAATGAAGATGGTGTCCAGGAATTCAATAAGCTTGGAGAAATAGTACCACCACAGCACTTTTGCTACCTATCCATGTAAAATGTGACATTTTCAGTGCAAGTTAAACGTAACAGCATAATATGACAATGACTTATTTACACGGAGTGTGATCTGTATTATTGTTGTTTTTTGACATATACCTTGAATATTATTTACGCTACAAGTATAGGTAGATATATTTAAAGAAATAATGGGAAGTGCTGTTTTTCTTACTCACCCTGATATCTGCTTCACCAGCTTCATGCAGACCCTGACACTGAAGACGATAACCTGCAGACCAGACTGATGATATCAACTACCAAACACATGAAACACAACATTAGGTAAGAACAGCAGACACCAACAGTTAGGCACCTACTTTGCTACTATGAGACACAAACATACATGTAAACATACTGTATGCTCACTTACCTCAACCAGCATGTATAAAGACAACATAGTAAGAGAGAAGTTGTACAGCAGTAAAACATGTTTCAGTGAGTATGGTGGTCTGTTTCTCATATATTTTGTTCCCAGGTAGATTGTTAGGAGGTAGGTGATGGTGAGCAAGAATGTTGGTGTGTAGGAATCCAGCAGGAGCCATCCTCTCACACGAGTATCTAACATCAAACACACACATCATCACACTGTTTACAGCATCTTTATTATAAATTGTAGAAGTTACTTCAAATTATTATAACTTTGGCTTAATCTTGTTAGCAAAACTGATTGTTCATCTCTAGGTGACATGCCATATCATTATGCAGTAAATCATTGTTAGTAGACAAGCACATGACTATGTAGCCATAACTATATGATTATGGAGGCCAAAAAGCTATTTCTTTATAGGCTGACTTTACATTACATTTTATAAACAAAAGTAAGCTTAATGTGGGAAACAAAACAAACCCCCCCCCCAAAAAAAAACTGAAATTGAAGGAAAATTATGTAATTTGGCAGCAGACTAACCAAATAAAGGGTAACACTATATATTTTTTTCTTAAACATAAAAAAAAAAAGAAAATACTGGCATCAGTGGACATTTTATACAAATAATCTAAAATAATAATTTTAAATCATAACTACTTTACAATGTTCACACTCCACAGAAAACACACATACAGTATCGGGGGGTGAGAACCAGAAGGGCGTAAGTGACATTTCACGAACTTTACAGGAGGGGCAAAACAAAAACCATAGTTTGATCTGACTTTGTGAACTGATTTCAATCTTTTATAATAAAAATTTGTACTCACATGGATGACAGTATACTGACTAAACACTATTTTAACATTTATTCAGAAAAAAAAATCTAACCCTTTTTAATTAAAAAAAAAAAAAGTCACATGCGCCTTTTTGGCACCAATGTTTCATTCTGTTTCATATATAAAAACATAAGCACATCTGATGACAATATGAACAAAGTATTACATTAATAAGTTTAAAAGAAATAACAATCTATTGTGATGAATTAAAATATCACATAAAAATTCCTTACATCAAATTAGTTAATTGAATGTGATTAATTTTACTAAAATAGTAATCCCAGCCACTTAACAATTTGGCCAAATGGGCGACTGAAAAGCCTTTACAGATGCCTTCCCTAGTGAAAAAAAAAATATATACTAAAATGTCTTTGAATCACATTTATTTCAAATTTTAAGAATATAACAAAAACATTCACATATTTATGTACTTACTAAAAATACAGTGCAATTGTACTTTCAGTAAACTAAACTGGTAAACTTAAAGTCTGTTAAATTGGAACAACTAATTTTTGTACTTAATCTACTTTAAGTGTGAGGAAGTCTAACTAAAGATATACTGAAGTATATTTTTAATTATTGTGGGTTTTTTTTAGATGATCACATACTAATAAGCCTACTTATATCGTGTTGACATTTAGGGTCTATAGAAAACTATTATGAAAACAATCTTCTTCCTCCTCTTCTTCTTCTGAGACTAAAATGTCTGACTGTATCTCCTCCTAGGGTTTTAATGTTACAAACACCAAACTTGACAGAGACCTGGGCCCTGATGTGTAGTTTCTTGCTATATCTTTTCAGACTGATCAGACTTACAGTTTTTGTATAAATAATTATTAAAATCAAAAATGTCCCATAGACTTACATTGGCTGAGGAGAAATGCCCCTTTAGAGGACAATTGCATTCCACTAGAGGGAGCCTCAGGGTAAAAAATCTTTAAACTCCCCTCATTCACTTTCATTTTCGAAATGGTTCAATTTACAACTAAATGCATACATTTAATTCATACTGACAAGCTAAATCAATATATCTGATCATTACCAGGCCAGGGCAGGACACTAATGACTTATATCCAGAGGCCAGTGAGCATCCTCACGAAAGTTTATCATTTGCATGTGTTTTTAAGCCTTGTCAATTAAAACATTCAAGTGATTGTACACCATTTAAGCATAAGAACACATGAAAGAGCTAAATTCAGTGATAGTGAGTGGTTTTGTGTGACAAAGAGAGCCATACCGTATATCTAACAACAAGTGAGCCCCGAGGCGCTTTCACTCTAGCTTCTATCGGTGCTTGAACTGACAAACACATACAAGATCATGTCAAAATACATCTTGGTGAATATAATCAAAAACAGTCATTTATGTCTCAAGTAAACATAAAATGTTGATAAATAATGTGGATCATTATATTGGATTAGTGAATTAATGTGAGCTTATGTCTGTCTTTTATGTTAATTCATCAAGAACAAGAAAATCACTATTGCTCTTGACATTTATGTCTTTCAGAAGGATCACTCTATTTTTGATGAAGATTATGCAGTTTTATTTTACATTTGATTATTACATTTCTGCACATGAACACCTACAAACCTGCTTTAATGCTACAAGAGACCCTGGCCCTGTTCTGAAGTTAGTTGCTATATGTTTTCAGACTGATGATACATACAGTTTTCATAGAATGAATAATCAAAAATTTACCATAGACTTACATTGGCTCAGTAAAATGCCACAGGATAAGACTCCACTCTTTTACTTTCCGTTTCAATCGGTTAAATTTACAAATAACTATATATATTTCCTATACACTGCCAAGCTAAGTCAACATATTTGATCGTTACCAGGTCAGGTCTCGGCAGTAAGGAGTGTCTGATGGCCAGAGGCCAGTGTGAAAGACGCTTGGGATAGTTGACTGATCTGTCAATGCTCCGATCGGGCCACTGCTGTGTCCTTACAAAAGCTCATCCATTCAAGCACAAGAATACATGAAAGAACTCAATTCAGTGCTCTTGAGCTGTTTTCTGTGACACAGAGAGCCACGTCGCGTCTCTGACATGTGATCGAGCCTCAAAGCCATTTTTCTTTCACTTCCTCTGGCACTGAACGGACAAATACACCTTGCTGATTTTAAAATTCATGCGACTTTACACCATTCAAGTGCAAGAAGACACAAAATAACATCTCGTAGTTATTGAACATCAATGTTGTTAACATTGGGGAAACGTTTGTTTCCCTGAGTGGGGAAAGAACACTCCGGAGAACACATCCTACCCGAAGGGAAGGTAACATGGAGAAACAACCTATGGACTTACTGGGAGGAAGCACTACATAGGGAAGGTTCTGTGGTGGGCTCCACAAAGGAGGAGAACAACCAAGCACAGTACCTAGTGACAGAGAAATGCTCTGTACAGGGAAAAAACCGAGTTCTTAATAGGTACTGAGCAGTGGAAGATACACATATGGGACCGCCAGAGGGAGTCACAACATATGGAGCACTAACTGCACTATGGAGCAATAAATGCAAGCTCTGCACCTTACCAGGCCTCTGAATTCAGGTGGTAACACCCAGAATTCTACTGAGACTGGTTCCATTCGCAGATTGTAGAATCTAGTGAATGTATTAGGTGTAGCCCAGCCTGCAGTTCTACAAATGTTTGCTAGTGAGGCACCATTTGCCAGAGCTGATGGAGCAGCAATGCCCTTGGTCACCCTTTGACCTGATAAGCCATGAGAATCACATCCACAAACCAGTGAGAGATTCTCTGTTTGGAGACAGCATCCCCCTTCTACTGTTCTCCAAAGCAGACAAAGAGCTGTTCAGACAATCTGACACTCTGTGTGTGCTCAAAATAGATGCACAGTGCTCACCCCGGGCACAACAGAGACAGGTCTGGGTCTCCCTCGTCAGAAGGGAAAAATTGCAGGGTCACCACTTGGTCCCTAAAGGGAGTAGTGGCAATCTTTGGAACATACCCAGGCTGGGGTCTCAAGGCAACGTGAGAGTCTGTTGGCTCGAATTCTAGGCAGGTTCCGTTGAAGGAGAGGGCTTCCTGATCCCCCACCCTCTTGACAGAAGTGAGTGCAGTCAGGAAGGCCATCTTCATAGGGAGGGCACTTAGCTCAACTGACTGGAGAGGCTCAAACGGATCTCTCAGTAAGGCCTGAAGGACCACTGAGAGATCCCAAGAGGGAATAAGGTGCGTTCTCTGAGATTTCAACCATCGTGCACCTCTCAGGAATCTAATAATCAGGTTGTGCTTCCAAACTGATCTGCCACCCAAAGTGTTGTGGTTCAGTGTCGTGAATTCCTTCTCGTCCCGTTGAGGGACCGGATATGGTGGTTCCAGAAGTCTGAGCGAGGGTGCCAAATTGTGCCCTGCCCCTGAGAAAAGAGGTCCCTCCTTAGGGGAATCCACCAGGGAGGAGCTCATGCTAAAAGCATGAGCTCCGAGAACCAGGTCTTGTTGGTCTTGCTCACAACCATTAGGACCTGTTCTGCAATCTCCGTGACTTTGCACAGTGTCTGTGCAATGAGGCTCACTGGGGTATTGAGTTTCCACTCGGCCTGGAAGGCAACCTGTTGTGAGAGTGAATCTGCTGCATGACAGAGGTCACCCGGAGTCTCTGCTGGCTCCATGAAAGGAGATAGCAGGTGAGTTGTGACATGCAACGTGAGTGGATACACCGAAAAAAGATGCTCTGCACCGCTTGCTCTTTTCTCAGCTGGCCTGAAATCCCATTCAGGCTAGGTGCTCGAAAGCCATGTCCCTGTGTGCATATGTCAACTCTAGAGAGGGAGCTGATATAGCCAGTCATCGAGGTAGGATGAGAATGCCCACTTCCCTCGAGGGGGCAAGGGCAGCTTCTTTGGCTTAGGTAAGATGCGAGGTGGCAGGGACAGCCTGAAGGGGAGGACCTTGTACTGGTATGCCTATCCCTCGAAGGCGAACCACAGGAATGATCTGCCTTGGAAGGATCGAGACATGAGGTAAAGTACTCATACTTTAGGTCTACAGCTGCAAACCAATCCCAGTACCTGACACGTTAACGTGTTTCAGGTTGAGCATGTTGTATGGGAGCCTGTGAAAGGGTTGATTCAGTACCTTAAATTCCAGGATCAGTTTGAGCCCCCCTAACCTTCTTGGGTACAATAAAGTAGAGGTTGTAAAACCACTACTCCACCTCAGCTAGGTGTACAGGCCCTATAGCGAAGGACATCAATATCCACTCAAAGGATAGAAGCACTCTCTCCACGTACCGAGGTAAAAAGAACACCACTGAACCTGGGTGGGTGCCTGGTGAACTGAATCACATAGCTGAGTCGAATGGTCCTGAAAAACTAACGGGGTGGGCTTAGAGTGCTACCCAAAGTCCGACACCACACCAATGGCCTCAGTGGAACTATATTCGATGTACCTGAGGCAGGGTTCCTGCGGCATTGTGGAGCAAGACTCATCATGCCAGAAGACGTTGTGTCCCTCATGGCACATGGTGATGGATGAACAACACCAACCTTGCTCCTCAGGTCTGTTGAAACAGCCACTGATGTACACGGGAACCGGAGTTCACCAAGGTTCAAAGTCATCGCCTGGCCATCATGGCAACAAGGACCATAAACGCTGTTTGTATGTATGACCCAGGAAAAAAGGAACTGCTCTTATGTTGACCATTCGGAGGCTTTCCGTCACAGACAGCCAAATTCAGCATCCACTTCTTGTCCCCCCATTGGAAGTGGAGCTTGACTGGTCTGCAAGTCTCTCCATCTTGGGTCGCTCATCTCAGGACCATTTTGAATCCTTCCAAGGGTTCTTAGTAGACTGATCACAGGCTGCAGTGCCACCTTCCTGTGAGCAGATTGCCGTTATTGAGGCTTGACTGCTGGTCCAGGCTGCTGCGGGGCCAGTGAGTTGCAGGCGACCCCGCCAGTTGGAGGCGTTTTGTGGGCAAAAATGCACTACAACCAACCTCTCCACCTGAGGGAGCTCTGTGAAGCCCCTCGCTGGTCCCCAGAGAACAGAGGAGCCGGTGCATCATGTTCTGTCAGAAAAAAGATGCCTGCACAATTTCATCAGTTCCTCGTACACTTCCAGTGTTTTGGATATGGATATTGCTATTTACCTGTTTCAATGATATGTTATTTGCTTGTTTTTAGGTTAATGCCATATATGCCTTGATATAAAGATGCTTGCACATGCAATATTTGCTTTGTTAGGATGAATAAGCAACAGTTGTAAAAGTTAGGCTCATGAGTTTGATGCTATGTTATCAACTACAAATGTTAACAAGAGGGTACACAGGGGTGAAGAAAGCATGTTGTAACATCAAGCAGAGTTGAGGCAGACAAAGACTACGATGAAGAGGAAGAGTGCTAGACACAGACAGCAACATAAGCGAGATCTTCCTTATGAGACATGGTTCATATTCCCCAAAAAGTAGAATAAAAGGTCTGAGGAGTAAACCACTCTTTAGATGTTGCCTACATTAAGCATGAAGGACACCTGATACCCTATCGAGGGGCGCTTAACACCATCTCCAATTTTGCTGTTTAGAGTTTGAGTTTAGAACTCGCAGCTTAGCTGATTTTGTTTTATTTTTGCATTAACTGCTTTGTATTGTAACTAATAAAACAAGAGATTTTATTGTTACGATTGCCTCCCGTGGGACTTTACTTATAACTACAAACTGAGCCTCAAACAAGAACAACCACAAGGGAGTCTTCTACGTCATTCTTGAAGGACTGCAACCTGCGGGTGGGTGAGTACTTCATGGTTTAGGCTAGATTTGACTATCCTTTCCCTACCTGAATAATCATAGGGTTAAAGATGTAAGATAAAAGGACACACAGAGTAACACCAGGAAGAAAGGAACTGGGGCGGAGCATGGCTGAGTCTTGCGCTCGGTTTCCAAAAACCAATCTTCCAACCAAGAGTGCTCAAGATAGGGTGGAGGAGTCCACTAAAGCCTGATGCTATCTGCTGCCCGGGTAAGCACGGCTCAAGATAGGGTGGAGGAGTCCACTAAAGCCTGATGCTATCTGCTGCCCGGGTAAGCACGGCTCAAGATAGGGTGGAGGAGTCCACTAAAGCCTGATGCTATCTGCTGCCTGGGTAAGCACGGCTGCCATCTCAACATCAAGCTCAGACTGACACACAGCACCCAGAAGTGGCAGTCGAGTCATCCGCTTCCAAACTGTCAGACCCACCCTCCGATGCTGCGATAGACAAATCATCCTCATCGTGAGCCCTGAATGAGAGATCAAACCCACACTGAGGTGGGATCTCAAACTCACCCAGTAACTCTACTGGAGAAAGTCTGCGGGAATTCATCTGGCGGAAATGCTCCCGCAACATCTCCTTGCTTTCCTTCAGTGCACATCATCGAGGCCACATACCCTGAAGTAGAAGGGCCAGGACGGGAAGCAGCTGAGGTGACTCAGCGAACGCAACGTGTCGATAGCCATGCCCTCACAAAAAGGACATAAACCATCCACAAAAGCTGCTTCAGCATGGGCATGGCCCAAACACTGAGCACAGCAATCGCGCCTGTCAGAGAGTGAGATGTACAAACCGCAACCAGAACTACACGGACAGAAAGGCATGTTGTGCAATACACAGTCTGACCAAGAATGCTCTTTTAGAGAAATTCCGTCACCCAAACACCCAGGGGCACTCTCACTACACTTATCACTTATCTGTGTATGATTGTTACATATGCATGTAATTTTTTAATTTTATTCTGTTCACAAGTGGTGGCTTGTAATGATATGTCTGCCCCCTAGTGGCAGAGAGTTTTGTTATTTATCTTCATTCATTAGATGCCGATCTAATACACCTGTGTTCATTTTGAGCTGGGCGGTATAAATGCTGTTACGATGCTGGAAGCAGTTGCGGGACTTTTCTGATGCCCAGAGAAACCTGGACACTGGGCTGAATCGGCAGTTGTTTTGCTGTGACTTTTCTCTCCCTTTTGTTCAACTGAAATCTTTAATAAATATCCTTCTCTTTAAACGAGCCTTTGCTTGCCTCCCCCTCTATGTTATGTTCGTACACGTAAAAATAAGCAAGGAAGAGAGCGCTGCCTGTGTCATAGATCCGATGACGAGGTTTTGGAAAGGTGAATGAAGTGCTGCTTCTCAGTTAGAGAAGCTGCATCAGATCCGAAGAACAGAACGAGTGAGCAAATGCCATGCTGGCCTATTTATTCCCAGATATCTGGGGCATGGCCAGCTATGCAAATTTTGCTTGCCAATTTCATTGGCCTTTTCTCAATGATGTCATTGGTGTCTGGCTCCCAAGTGAGACCGCTAGTGTTGGACTTTGACAACATAGAAATGACCGACTGAAAGGGAACTGAGTGCAGTACTCAAAAGCTGTTTTCTCTGACACAGAGAGTCGTGTCGCGGCTCTGACAATGCGCAAACCCTGAAGCCTGTTCTCTTTCGGGGTTTTACACTTGAACAGGCAAATACATTTAAATTCCTGTCAAAATACCTGATATCTTAGCAAGTATCCATGAAAACAGTTGACTACTGTGCAGTGTTATTTTCCATTTAATTATTCAATTTCTGCACCTGAACACCTATAAACCTGAAACTTGCTGTTTTGTGCTATTGCTTGTCATTTGCTTATTCTGAATTTTACTGGTATCGACAATTTTCTTGTCATAATAAGCATATTTACAAAATACAAATAACAAATAAAAAAATACAAAAAATACAAAATACCAAAAATACAAATAAAATACAAAATAACAAGGGACTATAAAAAATATTTTGAAAACAGTAACTATTGTACTTTTTTGTGGTGGGGCCAGCTCCAGGGGCCTCATTTATAAAATGTGCGTCTTAGATCTTAGAGCGTGCGTACTCTAAAATCCATGGCAACGTTCATATTTATAAAAAAGGTCTTTGATGTGGAAAAGTACTTAATGCCACGTCAGGGTCTGAGCAGGCGTACGCACTTTTCCTTGAGGCAAAGTCGGAGTACTGCAGCTATTTGAACATCTAAGCTGCAATAATAATAAAAGCGGTGTACGTGCAAGCACTGAATTCATCATAAACAACAAAGATGCAGTGTAAGAGATTAATTGTGCAGTGTAGTCAGATTTTTTATTAATGGGAGTTTTTGCGAGATTAAACTAACCTTTTTAGTAGCCTAATGTTGAGCATTCTTTACTCGTTTTCTGTACACAGTTTATTCCATGTTGTTGTTGTTTTTTATTATTTTATTTTACAAGAGAACTTGCAAAGTCTTGATTTACTACTAATGCGTAAAATAGAAAAAAAATGCTTAAACGCATCTCCGACTATTTTGTCTGTGTAGCCTATAAGAATAGGCCTATGTCGTGCAATAACGGTTTTGTGATATATTCTATTCAATAACATTGGTAACTGTTTTTATTTATAACATCTGCTGCTTTGCTTCTGTGAAAATGAATAGAGACATCAGCCTTAAACTTTGTTTTTGTCATTTACATCAGTTATATTTGTATAAAATACACTATATATTTTGTACATTAATGGCAAAAAGAAATGCCAAATCACATGCAGGTTTTTTCAGACTGGAGACCATAATCGAGTAATAATTTATTTTATTATGATATGAAACTTCCAATTTTTCTTTCAATAATGTTTTTTAAAGTTTTGCAAGAATTTCGTAATACTAAACTTTTTATTAGTTGTCATAGCAAGTGATTTTAGAAGTAAGATGTCTCACTTTTTATAAGATGACTGAAAATTTAGCTTGAATTCATAGTTTATTCTTACTTTTTGAAACCGTCTCAGGTTACTTATGTAACCATGGTTCCCTGAGTAGGGAACGAGACACTGCGTCCTCTAGGGGTCGCTATGGGGAACGCCTCGTCGTGACCCGTGTCTGAAGCATACATTGAAAAAACACCAACAACACGTTGGCCGGCGACAGCCATGACGTCACTACCGGTGTGACTATAGTATAAATAGGCGCCGGGAGAACACATCATCCACTTCTTCGTCTGAAGCTTCCGTCCGCAGCATACATAAGTAACCTGAGACGTTCCCTTTCATGGAAAGGGGAGCTCTGCTCAGCACTACCACGAGAACAGCCCATGGAGCGAGGAATCCAACTCCTCAGAGAGAATTAAACTCTCGAAAGAAAGCACCATGCTCACAATAACCCTCAATGGTGAGGGGAGCGATGCTTCCAGAGTGTCGAAAGAGACACACTAGATGAGTGGAGCCCAAGGTACTGGGGTCCAAACCAACTCAGAGAAAGGGAACGAGGTTAATAATGCGTAACCCTTACAAGCATCTGCTCACAGATACCCGGAAGTACTGGGCCAAACGGGAGACGCAAGCTCAAATACAACCCTCTAAAGTCAGGGGAGCACTGCCTGAGACAGCATTACACAAGAAGGTTCTCGCAAATGCCACCTATACTTCCCGCTCGATGCCTCAGCAAGATGGGATATCCTGGTGATCAGGAGGCCCCTCAGGGCGACTTAGATACTGTAAACCAGACAGGGCAGCCTGAAAGCACTGCAAAGAAAGCTAGCAGAAGGGTTATACACACAACCACCAGC
>NW_015552756.1:23270-23482 GCF_001515605.1 Sinocyclocheilus anshuiensis | reverse complement strand
CCCCGCGTCGGAGCTCTGTCCGAAGAAGCCTCTAGACTGGACCATCAGTAAGTTGGTCACTATGAAGCCATAGAACCAACCAAACATCATAGGTCCAGCATAGGAGACTGTACTTACTTCCTATACTTCCTAGCCCTCCCCGTGGACGGGGGAGGAGCGCGAGCCGCAACACTAGCCTTCTGTGCCCGTCTCTGATCCTCAAACCGAGACGG
>NW_015552756.1:5884-15560 GCF_001515605.1 Sinocyclocheilus anshuiensis | reverse complement strand
TGTTTCTAGAAGTAGTAATTTTGATAATAGTCAATAGAAAAAATATAACCACACACACATTGTTTGTCCACAGAATGATTACACATTATTAAATAAAAAGCGTCCCCGCACGAACCTCTCTCCCTCTGCCAGCAGGACTGCCAGCAGGACCTCAATTTCAGACTCAGTAAAGTTTTTTTTTTTTTTTTTTTTCTTTGTGCTCGTCATTCTCAAGCATTGAAATTCATATATTGGCGTGTGATCTTTTATATGGTAATGATATTAATTACGGGTCGTTTACAAGGCAGAGATCTGACACGAGTCAGCTGCGCACAATTTCAAGATCATTTGAGATTTATAAATGTCACATCTGGAAGGGAGGCGTACGCACGTGTTTTTGTGCGCACGTTCGTTTTCTCTGAATCGCACTTATGCACTTTTGAGAAATGATCTTAGAACAAATTTACGACGGTTTATATGCAACATTTTATAAATGAGGCCCCAGAACACTACCCTGCTGAAAAAAAAAATAAAAAAATAGAAACATCACAGAATTTGTAATGGTTTTACTGGTTATAATGGGAATTGTACTGGTTTTAATTGGAAAGTGTCCCTGTTGGTCTCTACTGGTAATTTGTCGCCTTTTATTGGTGGCTTGTAAAAAACTCACTAAATCCTATTGGAATATGCCCCAAAAACACAATACAGGAAACCATTTTTAATGGTTAATACTTGATGGTTTGTAATGTTTGTAATGGTATTTGTAGTGGAAACCATTAGAATTTCTCTGATAATTTTGAAAAACGACTGTTTTTTCAGCAGTGCAGACATGTGAGCTGGCTCTTTTGCTTCAAGCTGCCCATGTTGGTGTAGTGATTTTGCTTGCGCCAAACTAGGGAGGTGAAATAATGGAGTGATGGGTACTCCCGTCACCGATGATGTGATTTTTGGATCACGAGTCACTGCAATTATGAGTACATTTGATAAGAAGGATTGGTGGGATATCTAACTTGTAGAACCTCTTACTGTATTTTCAACACAAGGAAGTAAAAAAAATATATATATATTTTATTAACAACATATAGACAACAGTAATCAACAACTACTAAATTAATGCCATGAATGAAAAATAAATAAAGTGCATAATATGCATAAAATGCAAGTGATTCAGTTGGGTGTTGCTCTAGCAGAGTTACATTCTTACAAAAAGATAAACTAAAACTACTAAGGTGAAGAACCTTATTATGCCTCCTACAATTAAATGAAAGATTATGTATAATATGTAATGTAAATTAGAAAATCATATACTGTAATATATAACAGCCAAGGTCTCTGGAAGAGGTTTGGATAAGTGATATTTACATTCTCTGTGTTTGAGTGTGCAGTCCAGTGGCGATGACTACTTCTGCTGGTTGTGCTGGTAACAATGCAGTGGGGAAAGGAGCAGAAATCTGTTACAACTGCCTTGAACATGAAGCTTCATGCTGATCTCCTTGAGCACCAAAGGGTCCTAAAATCTGGAATGCAGACTTGGACCTAGAGTAGGTGCAGAATGTCCTTAGTCTGGAACACGAAGACGAAAGTACCTTGAAGTAAAGGTTTGTTCACCGTAACTTAACCATGATGCAAATGTCTATATGTCTTCTGCCTCTCTGGGTTAGAGACTCAGAACTTGGTCAATCCGCTTTGTCTATCTAGAATGGAGACTCAGGACAAGCTGTATCTGTTGTTGTCTCGCTGAACAAAGACTCTGAACGTAGGGTATCTCTTTCCTCACAGGCTGGAGGCTCAGAACGTGGTTGTATCTGTTGCTGCCTCAAAAGCTGGAGACTCAGGACTTGGTATCTGTTAGTGCCTCTTCCCTCACGGGCCAAAGGCTTAGAACATTGGTGTTTCTGTTACTATCTCTCTGGATGGGAGACTCAGAGCGGTGTATCTGCTATTGTCTCACCATGCAGGCCAGAGACTCAGAACTTGGTATTTCTGTTAATATTTCCAACCACACAGGCCGGAGACTCAGAATTTGGTGATCTGTTTCTGTCTCTCCCCTTAGAGGACTGAGACTCAGAATGGGTTGTGTCTGTTGCTGCCTTCCCTATAGTGGGCCGCAGGTTCAGAATGGGTTGTGTCTCTTAGTGTCTCTCTCCTTACAGGACTGAGACTCAGAATGTGGTGTTTTTGTTAGCATCTCCTACCACGCAGCCCAGAGACTCAGAACGAGTGATCTGTTTCTGTCTCTCCCCTTACAGGACTGAGACTCAGAACAAGATGTGTCTTTTGAAAGGGTACCTTTATTATTATATTGAACAATGAGAAGTCCTGGCCTTCCCGGGCTTGGTACCAGAGATCTTCTTTTTGCACTCTAAGAGGTGTCTAGCTGTTGTCCTAGCATCTTTATCTGATGGCGTTGGACAGTTTGCTTATGTTAGTCCACCAAGATCCAATCAAAATGTAACAAACCTTTGTCCATTGCTGTGGTCAGAGAGGGGTCCCACCATAAACTGGGCCCTGGAATATGCTGTTCACCACAATGGCTTTCTCAAGCCAGCATCACAGTTTGTTCACAAACTTTAGCCTCTAGTTTAGCTTTATCGCTTGTGTATTTAAGCCCTGTGTTTGATTCAGTTAAGTGTCCAGTACCATCTACTCTTAAATGCTTAGACATTACATTTTTGTTCCTTGTGGGATTACCTACTTTGTTTTTGTTTATTAAAGAAGTAAAATGTCTACAATTAGATCCTGCAAACATCTCCTGCTCCATCTTCCTTGCCTGCCATGTCATGATTAAGGTTGGGAATCGAAAATCGATTCCGATTCCAGAATCAGATACTTAAGGTCAGGAATTGGATACTTATTGTCAAATTAAAATTTCGATTCCGCCTATCGATTCCTATGCGCTTTTTTTTTCTTCATCTGTGAGGACCGGACCTAGCGATCTGCCAGGACCTTGCTCGCTAATCTAAGCGCTCCAAAGTTTGGCTACATTTGCGATCAGAAGCCAAGAAAGCTAAGTATAATATCTGTGATAGCTAAACATGTTGCAAGAGAGGTGTCACCACCAACATGACAAAGCACTAATCATTTTTAATTAATCATTTAATAGATCATTAAAGATTGCAAACACGATTCAAACACCAATGTGATTCTATTCCTAAATTACAATGATTTGTCTGTTTCATTCCTCAACCTTTGACGTGTGTGATCAATGTTGTGATCACTTGGTTCGTCCGTGCAGAGTTCGATCGCACTAGTGTGATTTGAACATTTCAATTTGCGTTTGCGCTGCCATTGACCTAGAGAGAGCAGCTGTCAATAATGAAACAGCTTCACAGTCTTTTCAGCCACACAGTATCATTATTTCTGTGTTACAAACATTCAAATCACAGAGGTACTGGGATACAATTTTACTACATTCGTTTTTGTTCCACAAACTGCAAAACTGGATTTACTCTCCCTGCTTGGCTGACGGACTTTTGGCAAACTGGAGTCACTCTACTGCTTCGGACTAGTGTACTTTTGTTGTTGACGCTGGGAACTCCTGGTTGTTGGCCTGCTGCGAGCCCTCTCACCCCTCGATCCATCATCTGCCAGACTGACTGTGAGGTGAGCTAACACTCCTCTTACCAGTCTCTACTGGCTTACTGTCTGGTCGGGGTAGCTTTCCTCTCAGTAAGCTTTTATAGATGTTGCGATGGTTGTGGTCCTGGCTAACACGGTGTTGCTGATAGCCGGATTTCTCACAGCTATCACCAACATGTCAAAGGTTTTGGCACTTGTGTCGTCTCTGGTTCTCTTTACTACATTTGGATTATCTTCCACAATGGAATTTGGATACCTGTCTAGCGAACTCAGGGAGCTGGATGGGCACTCACGCCTCGACTGCGACATACGACCACTGCCGTTCACTCGGGATCATCCGACGTCCGCGTTACATACAGCGCTCAGTCAGAAGGATTTTTTACATTCAGCAGCCAAAACCTAGTGCTATTCCGAGCATCTGGTCTAGTAACAGAGCTTTGGTTAAATCAAAACGTCTACCAAGTCATCTATCGCGATCGCTTGTCTATGTAAAAAAGTCAGAGTCAAACGTCAACTTCACCACAACTTAAACTGTCGCTTCATCTCGGACAAGGGCCCCTATCTAAACAAACTAATTGTGGATACCGACTTGGACATGTCATTTCTTACTGAGACCTGGCAAACACCTGATGATTTCATCCATCTTAATCTGCTTACACTGAATGGATATCAGTACTTGCCTAAGCCGTGTGTATCTGGTAAAGGGGGTGGACTTGCGGTCATCTGTCATAACTCCATAACACTCACTCAGATGGATTTTTATTGTACTAAGACCTTTGAATTCATGGTTCTGAAGGTCGGCTCAAATCGTTCCCTCACAATTATATTGATTTATAGACCACCCAAACAGCAAAATTACTTTTTTTCTGAACTCAGTGAACTATTAACGCTTGCGTGTACATCATCAGCCCAGGTCATCTTACTTGGTGACTTTATCATCCATGTTGATACACCCTGTTTTAATAGTACTCAACTAAAGACTGTTCTGGACTGCTTCGATCTTTATCAGAACGTCAACTTCCCTACTCACACTCATGGTCATACACTTGACTTAGTCTGAACATCAGGTTTGAACAGCATCTCCATTAGTGGTCTGGCTACTCCTATTTCTGATCATAAGCTTATTACTTTTGACTTTACACTAACTTATCCAACCAAATGTACTGACCACATAACCATTTCTTATCGTAAGTTCAATATTATCAATGTTGATACATTTACTGCCTCTATTGCTTCATCTGTTATTTCTGATGTTTTCAATTTTACCTGTCCATCCAAGATATCTGATTTGTATCACTCTGCTATTGCTGATGTTATGACGAGCATGCTCCAATTAGGACTAGGTCTGTTCCCATGTCCCGCTCCTCTCCATGGTTACGTGCTATGAAAGCAAAAGGCAGGCAACTTGAACGCCTTTTTAGGAAAACAGGTTTAACTGTACACTTACAGGCATTTTCAGGTCATGCTAAGCACTATAAAACTGCCTTGAACGCAGCTCACTCTTCCTACATTTAGAAAAGTATTAACAAAGCAAACAATAGACCTAAATCAATTTTTAGCACGGTGAATAGGCTAGTTCAGGCTCCCATGCATAATGCCTTTCAACGAGACTCTGACGATCTATGCTGTTCTTTTTTACGCCATTTTCAGGGTAAGCTGGATGCTTTATGTGGGACATTTGGTGCAGAACTGACCACTTCTACTTGTGAGCTATCTCGGTCTATTCAAACGCTTGATAACTTCTCCTTGTCTAATCTCACCTTAATTAGTGAAATAATACTGAAATCCAATTCTTCTTCCTGCCGGGCTGACCCTGCACCTCTGTCATTTCTGCTCCAATTTCACATCTTGTAAACGTCTCTTATCTCTGCCACTGTTCCAATTTCCCTTAAAACTGCTGCTGTTACTCCTATTCTTAAAAAGCCAAATCTAGACCCAACTGATTACACTAATTATCGTCCAATCTCCAACCTACCATTTATTTCAAAAACCATGGAAAAGATTGTTGCAGTCAATTGCAGTCATTTCTAGAACACTTTGATATATTTCAGTCAGGTTTTCGTTCGCAACACAGTACTGAAACTGCTCTAGTAAGGGTTATAAACGACCTCCTTGTAAGAGCCATATGTTATTTGTTTATATAGATGTGGAATAAATAAATAATTGTGTGTGTTAAGCAATTGTAAAATAATTATAAAAGTAAATAATTTAATATGTGTATTATATTTCATATTGACAATGATGTAATTTCCGGCAAGGACCGTTAGTTTTTTTGTGATGCAATATTGGAGCGAAACAGTTTTTTGATCGTGTAACATTTTTCCAGTTAATTTTGTTATTAAAATTTACCTAAAGAAAGTTTCTGGACTACGGAATGTTATTCGAGTTCAAATCACGCTCACACATCAAGAAGAAGCAAGAAAGATGAAAATTTAAACGGATTGCTATTACAAAGAAAGTCAAAAAACTCGCTGTAAATATGGAAAACGAACGTGAAAGTTTGCGGACGGCACGCATTTGAATCGACGGCAAAGACATCATCAAGGAAATCAACGTCTGTGAATGAACATTGAAATGTTTCACGATCGTGGACTATGAATAGTGAACAGTGCTTTATTCTCCAGTGGATTTAAAACTGCGTCACAGAGAAGAACGTCGCTACTTGTTAAAGTTCTGCTCTTTGAATGAGGTAATGGACTTTAAAATCAGCTATAAAATGGACGCAATGCATGTTTGAAGAAGCTGAAATGCATACGATTGATACAGAAAGGTATTGTGCGTACTTTTAATCGTCTGCAAGCAGTTTGTGCATTGATGGAATTTAGATGGCTGAAGAGGGAGAGGACGTTGCAGTTTTTGAACACAAAAGGGTGCCTAAACCCACTGAAAGAGCGTTAGAAGAGCAGCTTTACAGACGCATTGGACTAAGAAGAGCGAAATTATCTGCTCTTACCAGTCCCCGCAATTCATGGATAATGGGAAGAGTAATTAAAACCTTACCAGACTCCAGTGGAACTGTACGTCGTGTAAAGTTAAAGACCAAAACAAATGTACTGGAGAGACCTGTAAATAAATTGTGCTTAATTCAAGAGGCAATTTAAGCATGAAGACTAACAAAGAACTATCAAGAATAAAGATAACCAAAGAAAAATGTGGAAGAACTAAGTAGCTATTTCTTATTCATAAATGTTCAAGTTTAATTGCTCTTAATATTAATGTCTATAATAATTGTTTGGCCTCCTGAATGTGTAAGAGCCATATGTTATTTGTTTATATAGATGTGGAATAAATAAATAATTGTGTGTGTTAAGCAATTGTAAAATAATTATAAAAGTAAATAATTTAATATGTGTATTATATTTCATATTGACAATGATGTCACTTCTGGCAAGGACCGTTAGTTTTTTGTGATGCAATATTGGAGCGAAACAGTTTTTTGATCGTGTAACATTTTTCCAGTTAATTTTGTTATTAAAATTTACCTAAAGAAAGTTTCTGGACTACGGAATGTTATTCGAGTTCAAATCACGCTCACACATCAAGAAGAAGCAAAAAAGATGAAAATTTAAACGGATTGCTATTACACTCCTCCTTTCTGGTGATTCAGGCAATCTTTATATACTTCTACTACTCGATCTCAGCTCAGCTTTTGATACTTTCTCTCATAAGCTATTACTCATGTGCCTCTCAAAGATTGGCATCTCAGGAGCTGCGTTATCCTGGTTTTCCTCATATTTGACGTACAGACAATACTACATCACCATACATAACTATAAATCTCCCTCTGTCCCTCTTAAACAGGGTGTGCCACAGGGCTCAGTCCTAGGACCATTATTATTTATTATTTATATTATGCCCCTCGGACAAATTATTCACCGCCACGGTTTACAGTACCACTGCTATGCCTGCCGACTTCCTGCCAACCTGACTCTATTCACCAGACTGCATCTCTATTGTCATGCGTCAATGAGTTAAAGACCTGGCTTAGCTCCAACTCTCTCAGTTTGAATTTGACTAAAACAGATATCTTACTTGTCGGGCCCCCAACTGTAACAAAAAACATAACAAATGCCCCTAGATTTGACCTTGAAGCCTTTTTTCAACTTCGCCGTATTGCCAAACTCCGTTTCTTCATCAGCCCAAAATATGCCGAATTACTAGTACATGCTTTAATCACATCTCGCCTTGATTACTGTAATGCTCTTTTTTCCGGATCACCAGTACGTTCCATCTCTCTATTGCAATATATTCAAAATTCTGCTGCAAGAATGCTAACTTACACTAAACGGTCTGCACATATCACTCCTATTCTATTCAACCTCCACTGGCTACCTGTGTCCTCTCGTATCATTTATAAAATTCTTCTGCTTACCTTTAATCACTCCATTGTCTTGCACCTACTTATCTCTCTGACCTGCTTTCTCCATATATTCCCTCTCATCCACTTCTATCATCTGGAGGTGAACTTCTTTGTGTTCCGAGATTCCGCCTATCATCTATGGGAGGTTGATCTTTCTCTGTTATGGCTCCTAAACTTTGGAACACATTGCCCCTGGCTCTTCGGACAATAACCACACTCCATGAATTTAAGTCTAAACTCAAAACCTATATGTTAAACCAATATTACCTATTATAATGTTTTGTTGTTGTTGTTTTTTGTGTGTGTGATTGTGATTATGATACTGTATTATTACTGTGGTATGCAACTTCAACCGCACATTCTGGACTTGGCAAATGTCTTGTCCATCTATGTGTGTCATGATAGTTTATTTGCTTTTGTAATTGTGCAGCGTCCTTGAGCTTGGGAAAGGCGCTACATAAATTAAACTTATTAAGTTGGCTTGAGAAAGCCAACTTACTGAAATGCTACTTAAACAGACTCGACATGGCATG
This sequence comes from Sinocyclocheilus anshuiensis, assembly GCF_001515605.1. Taxonomy (NCBI): domain Eukaryota; kingdom Metazoa; phylum Chordata; class Actinopteri; order Cypriniformes; family Cyprinidae; genus Sinocyclocheilus; species Sinocyclocheilus anshuiensis. Next base: position 7,109 of record NW_015552756.1, on the reverse strand, counting down.
AACAGACTAGACTCAACGACAGCAGGTTACAACATCAATACACGACGAAAGACAATGGCAACATGAGGGCTACTTATAGCAGACAAGAGGGATCACATGACATGAACAAACCAATGGGAAACAAGACACATGACTAGGACAACCAATCAGAACATGACACAATGAACAGAGGAACCAATGGCATGAATACAAGAGGGCAAAGGAAGCATGACACAAACAGGGACCATGACTAAACTAAATAATAAAAGACATGAACATGAAACAAAAATAAAACCCAAACCCCACATTACATATCCCCCCCTCTAAGGGCGGCTCCAGACGCCCAAACAAAACCCAAAAAGTCTAGGAGGGTGGTGGAGTGGAGGCGGAACTTGGGGACGGACGGAGGGCAAGGCCCATGAGAAGAATCTCCTGAGTGGCCGGCATCATGTGAGCAGGCTCTGGCTTGGCAGACGTGACGTGAGCAGGCCCTGGGGTGGCAGACATTACGTTAGCAGACTCTGGCTTGGCATACATGATGTGATCAGGCTTTGACATGGTAGATATTACATGAGTAAACTTTGACTTAACTGGCATGATTGGCTACTTATAGCAAACAATAAGGGTCACATGACATAAACCAACCAATGAGAAACAAGACATGCCTTGGACAACCAATCAGAACATGACACAATGAACAGAGGAACCAATGGCATGAATACATGAGGGCAAGGGAAGCATGACACAAACAGGGACCATGACTAAACTAAATAATAAAAGACATGAACATGAAACAAAAACAAAACCCAAACCCCACATTACAAAAGCCAACTTACTGAAATGGTACTTAAACTTATAGTGATTATTAAGTTGGCTTGAGAAAGCCAACTTACCGAAATCCATCTTAAACTTATTATTAAGTCGGCTTGAGAAAGCCAACTTACTGAAATGCTACTTAAACTTATAGTGATTATAATTAAGTTGGCTTGAGAAAGCCAACTTACTGAAATGCTATTTAAACTTCTTATTAAGTTGGCTTGAGAAAGCCAACTTACTGAAATCCGACTTAAACTTAAACTTATAGTTATTATTATTATTATTATTATTATTATTATTATTATGAGACTAAAATCTATCTGTCTGTCTGTCTATCTATCTATCTATCTATCATCTGATTATTTCTGTCTATCTATCTATCTATCTATCTATCATCTGACTATTTCTATCTATCTATCTATCTATCTAT
>NW_015552756.1:5651-5848 GCF_001515605.1 Sinocyclocheilus anshuiensis | reverse complement strand
TTCATCCCAACACCCTAGCAACTATCCAAACCAACCTAGCAACCACCCCAAGTACCTTAGCAACTGCATAGCAACACCTTAGCAACTGCCCCATGTACCCTATCAACCACATAGCAAAACCTTAGCAACCACCCTGGGTACCCTAGCAAATGCATAGCAACACAGTAGCAAACCACCCCGAGTACCTTAGCAACCGC
>NW_015552756.1:837-5550 GCF_001515605.1 Sinocyclocheilus anshuiensis | reverse complement strand
CAACCATCCCGGGTACCCTAGCAACTGCATAGCAACACCCTAGCAACTTCCCTGGGTACCCTAGCAACCGCATAGTAAAACCTTAGCAACCGCCCCGGGTACCCTAGCAACCACAAAGCAACACCTTAGCAACCACCCTGGGTACCCTAGCAACAACATAGCAACACCCTAGCAACCACCCCGAATACCCTAGCAAGCACATAGCAACACCATAGCAACCATCCCGGGTACCCTAGCAACCGCATAGCAACACCCTAGCAACTTCCCTGGGTACCCTAGCAACCGCATAGTAAAACCTTAGCAACCTATCTATCTATCTATCTCTGACAGACTGTATTGCCTTCAAAACATTCAAACTTTAAGCTTTAAAACTCCTTTAAACTTCAAACTATTTCAGACTGAAAACCATCAAATTTAAAACTTTTTAAACTTCTTAAACTTTTTAATATTTTCAAACTTTTTTTTCAAACTTTCTGGTCTGCTTTCTCGAGCCAACTTAAAATGTTGTCTTGACAAACTTTTTTATCTAGTTATGTTGGCTTGGCTTGGTTATGCTATTTAAACTTATTATGTTGGCTATTTAAACTTATTAATATTAGGTTGGCTTGAGAAAGTAAATTTTCTAAACCTATCTCCTCCTAGGGCTTTAAAGCCACAAGCCCCAAACTCGGCAGAGACCTGGGCCCTGATTGCGAGAAGTGTGTTATATCTTTTCAGACTGATCAGACTTGCAGTTTTTTTATAAATAATTTTTAAATATTAAACATTTCCTATATACTTACATGATCTGAGAAAAATTGCACCTCTAGAGGAGCAATTCCCCTCATCTAGAGGGTGGCGTCGAATAACTTCTCTTACTCAGTTTCGCTTTAAAATCGGTTAAAAATACAAATAAATACATGAATTTCATTCACACGGACAAATATGAAACATTTCCCATAGACTTACATTGGCGGAAAAAAATTGCGCCCCAACAGGAGCAATTCCCTCCACTGGAGGGAGGAGTCATATAACTCCTCTCGCTTAGTTTTACTTTTAAATCGGTTCAAAATACAAATAAATACATAAATTGAATTCACACTGACAAGCTAAACCAACATATCTGATCATTACCAGGTCAGGGCTCATTAATAATGACTGTCTGGCCAGAGAACAGTGTGAAAGACGAGAGAACTGTCACCGCACCGATCAGCTAGTGCAGTCCGTACTGGCCCATAGCAACAGCATTTGTACTTGATTAAGAGCCTTTTAAAATAAAATATTCCAGCAATTGCATACAATCCACCTATTAGAACACAACAAGAGCTAAATTCAGGTGTTTGTGAGCTGTTTTAGTGTGAAACTGAAAGCCTTGCGTCCGGTATCTGAGATCGCGAGACTGCATTGAACTTCTATTTTTGCACGTCTTGAAGCCGTGTGAATGCGAACACTCCAGCGAATTTACAGAATACAATTATAAGAACATATTAAGAGCTAAGTTGAGTGCATGTGAGCTTTATTTATGTTTCACTGACATCCGCCTCACGTCGCTCCGACTTCTCAACACTCGAACAGACAAAAAGGCTACATACAGAAACTACGTTTACATGCCTTTTAAAAGCTTCTACATTAAAACACTCCAGCGAATCAACACAATACACTTAGAAGAACATATTATAGAGGTAACATGAGTGCTTATGAGATATTTTTTGTCTAACTGCAGAGTACGGACACAGTACGCAGCTCGGGCACTCGCGCTCAGGAGCGCATTCATCCTCTCCTCACGATAGGCCCTTTTCACAGTGACGTCGGCTAACTTCCGCTTTCCCGCAAAGCAGTGTATCTGTACTTCCGTTATACCTTTACACCGGAGACTTCTCAGGAAAATGTAGGAAAAACTTGAAATATGAATGGCGTTATTTAAGAGTTAAGACTAATAATGTTAATGTACTTACAGTCGGGTTCTACATACTTGAAACCTTTTCACTTGTTATTTCGGTTTATGTCTAAATTAAATTCCCCGTATAGTTGGGCAATAAAAAGACAAACAACGTGATTTTGTTTTTATTTACTATGGGGAAATGTCATGGACACGATTCATATTTCTTTTATATTAAATCGTTTTACTACATGGCAAGTTTCACATCCATAAAGGCAAGTGGTCTGAAAAGAAACTCATTATCCAGTTCAAGAATATGGCTTAATATTGAAACAATACAAAAAGGACAGCCGCGTAGTTCTACAGAACTTTGGACTTCGACAGAACTTTGGACTTCTACAATTACTTAAATTCCTCCATTCAATTTCGCTTTAACTACATGTATACCGTGTTTTTACTTTTTGAATTATTATTAACATGATCGATCGTATTTTATTTTCATTATAGGCTATATGCAATGTGATCTTTAAAAAACAGCTATGACCTGTGTTTTATATTCATTTACACAAATGCTGCCATCTGTTTTTAACTAAAAGCTTTTTATATAAACTTAATCAATTTAATATTTATTTCTGAATTACATTAAATAATAAAACGGAAAATTATAGACCCCATTTTATTGATATTTAAATAGTACAAGCTTATGTTGAACTATTCTTATACATACAGGTGCTGTATTAAGCAGGACATAAATTACTGAATGAAAAGGCTTTCTGTTACCACATGTAAATGTCTAAAACGTTTGTTTATTTTAGAAATATATCTAACCAACTTCATCTAACTGCAGTGAAGACAGCAAACAGTGCGCGTGAGTCGCAGGAATCAGTCACTGCAGTGCTCCGTTTTCAACTCCTCCCTCGACTTCAAGCGGCAAATCTCACCGATCGGTATTCGTAAATTTGTTTGAGATGCCAGACGCCTCTCACTGAATGAGTACGAGAATAGACAGCAGCAGTCATCCTCTAATCGTATTTGTGACAGTTGTACAAGCGTTTGGGTGAACTCCATGCTGGTAGCGATAGCGCTTACTATGCTGGCGGAAGTAAGAATACCCTGCTTCGCATCAAAACGGAAGTTGCGTGACGTCATGTGAAAAGGGCCTATAAAGACTTCTCTTGGACAAACACATACAAGATTATTTCAAAATACATGATAGCTTGGCGAATATAATTGAAAACATTCGTTTATGTCTCACGTGAACGTAAACTGTTGAGAAAAAAAATCGGAGGTCGATGCATGTGAACATTAAAGCGACCGCATTTACCGGCTGCTTTCTGTCTTCAATGTTAATCCATAAAAACCAGAAAATCATTAGTTTGTCTTGGCTTCTTTTATTTATTTATTTATTGCTCTAACAAGAATCAATATTTAATGAAAACTATGCAATGCTATTTTAGGATTCTTCCATTTCTGCATCTAAACAGCTACAAAACCTGCTCTGTTATACTGTTGTTTGCAAATTGTTTATCGCGCAATTCAATCTACATTATTTTTTTCATAATAAACTTGTTTGTTAGAATAGACAATTACAGCGGTCTATAATAAAAATTACCAGGGTTTGTACAAGCTGCTTAAAGAGCTTGAAGTAGCCTACTTGTCCTTTACTTTTTGAAATGTAAATCCTAAAAATAAAAAATAAAAAACATTGGAAACAGCCATATTTATGAAAAGGTGCTTGACCTATTGAAAAACAATATGAATGAAATTAGTCTTTAATTTTTAGTAATGACAATTTTTGTTGTCATAAAATCCTTCATTACAATAAAAAATAACAATTGTCTATACAAAATATTATGAAAATTTGTTGTCAAAAACCTTCTTCATTGCAATACAAAATAACAAGTGTCTATACAAAATATTATGAAAACAATAGCTGTTGTACTTTTTTCATAATTATATTGTTTATATATTATAATTGTTTAAAAAAAACATGTAACAAGTCACATAATAATCAATCATCACTGCTTAAAAATGTAAGTCGAAAATTCAACTCTTAATGCATGAAATAAGATACAGAATCAGTAAATTCGAGTTTAATGTGGGTATATTATCAGTAAACTAATCATTAAACATTTGTATTCATTCAAATAATATTGGCCATTTCATCTTAATGTTGTTCAGAGATGAAGGCCATAATGCTAATGTTGTCCACACGAGGGAGCCACAGGATAGCAAATCCTTCAAGATCTCTTCAAGTGACTAAATAAAACAATGCATATAAAATTATTATATTTTCATAACCTTTAATAAAGTCCAATATAGTACAAAATAACAAGTGTCTATACAAAATATTATGAAAACAATAGATGTTGTTCTTTTTTCATCATTATATTGTTTATGTATTATAAATGTAAACAAAAAAAACATTTCACAAGTCACATAATAATCAATCATCACTGCTTAAAAATGTATGTCGAAAATTAAACACTTAAAGCATGAAATAATATACAGAATCAGTAAATTCGAGTTTAATGTGGGTATATTATCAGTAAACTAAACATTAAACATTTGTAATCATTTAAATAATATTAGCCATTTCATCTTAATGTTGTTCAGAGATGAAGGCCATAATGCTAATGTTGTCCACACGAGGGAGCCACAGGATAGCAAATCCTTCAAGATCTGTTCAAAGACTAAATAAAGACTAAAAGACTAAATAAAAAAATGCATATAAATTCATTATATTTTCCTAACCTTTAATAAAGTCCAATATAGTAATGTATGCAAAACTGTAATCTCCTAAATACTGATAGACCATTATTTTTTAATCTTAATTTTAATGGTATTGACAATAT